>NW_020800237.1:0-20654 GCF_003590095.1 Trichoplusia ni
AGTGCTCCCTGCGTCACTAATATTACCTATTGGCTCGGTCACACACCAGTATCAGGAGGACGTGCGCGCACGCTCACCGCTCGCACGTAACTGACAACTCTCCCGACTACCCGTGTGTACGAGACAACAACATTTATTGAGTATAGGACACTACATCCCTTCCTTATTATTTATTTTATTTAATTCTTATTAACTTAACATGTTCATGTACTCTGTAATTTTGGACGTTATTAAAATCAATTGAATCACTTTTATCTTTTATCTTGCTATGTCATAATCAACTCTTTTAATTTAATCGCTGTCACTCCCATTCCCATTTTGAATTTGTTTTGTTGCATTTTCCTCTCTAGTTCTATTTTCTTCAAACGAATTACATTCCTTCGCAGATGCTGGCCAGTCTCTTCATTCCTTACTAATACATCTCCAGTCTCCCTTTCAGTTCTCTCTTGTGCCTTCCTTTTCCTATCCCCATATTCTTTTCCTTTTTCTTTTATCTCTGTCTCTAACTTCCGAATCTTCAATTCTATAATCATTATCCATTTTATCCCGGTTTAATCTTCTAAAAAAACAGCCTCTGAAGGAGTCTTACCTTTAGGAGGTACTGAGTGTGGTGTCGAGTTGTACATCATAAGATATTCCCAGACGCTCTCAAATCGCAAATCTTTTTTATCAACCTGGCTTATTTTTAACCGCTTCAGTATCTCGGTTTTGCCTTTCTACTTCCCCATTCTGCTGAGGCCAGTAGGGTATCGTGTTATATAGTCGCATATTACATTGTTGGCAGAAATCTTTGAATTCCTGACTTACGAATTGAGCACCATTATCAGCAGTTATAGAGGTAAGATGACCAAGCCGGTATTTGGCAAGGGACCCATTAGGTCTATGGCAATATCTACCCACGGAACTGAAGGCAATTCCTTTCGTTTCATAGGTACGGGATGACTCTGCAATTCCACAAGAGTACATCCGCTACATTGTTTGACCATTTCTTCCGCATCTTTGTCGATTCGCAACCATCACACCTTAGTGCGCAGCCGACTTTTCATGGCTACTATCCTCGGATGCCCTTCGTGTGCAGCATTGAGTAAGTCTTTCCTTAATTCTCTTGGGATAACAATTTTGTCACCTCTAAGCAGAATGTTATCGTAGAAGCAGAGCTCTGATTCAAACACTTTATAACGCTTTACAGACTCATCCCAGTCATTATTGTTCATTCCTCGTTTAATGATTTTGATTTTTTGATCCTTTTTTAAGGGGATGGCACATGGACATGCTTGCTCGACTATTTGTTGAACAAAATCATCGACGTGTCCCTTTGGAACATCATCGTGTTTACAAAGTCTTGATAAGGGATCAGCGATATTTGTTTTCCCTGGTCTGTATATTATTTTGTACCTATAAGCCTGGAGTCTCAGGACCCATCGCTCTACACGCGCACATGGTTTTGACCTCTTCCCAAACAAGAATTCAAGGGGTTTATGGTCTGTGATGAGATTGAACTCCTTTCCGAATAAGAATATATTATAAATATAAATAATAGTAAATAATAAATAAATGCGGACAACATCACATACATTGTTCTGAACCCAAAGTAATATCTTAATATCGCCTTCTAACAATTCTTTTATTTTGTCTTCAACTTTTCCTTCAATCGGGATCGGTATTCTTCGGTAAGGCTGTGTGTGTTGGCATTCCTTATTGACTGGTATCTCGACCTGAACATCCAGTGGGACTTTGCTTCCCATCTCGCATTCTATTACTGCATCATCATTTAAGTTGAAGATGTAATAACTCCCTTCACCTTCTTTTGATTTCTCACCCGGTTCTTCCGTTTCTACTATATTTTTTGGTAAACACTTACACATAGAACTAAAATGACCTGTTTTGTTACCCGAGATGCATTTTTTTCATTTCGCTGGACAAGTCTGATTTGCCCGCGTATGTTCCTTGTACCCACACCTGCTACATGCTGCTTTTTCCATATTCTTCCAGTTGATGTCCTACAATCTCCAGCGTATTAGCTTCTTTTATAATTTTGTCTAGTGTGACATCATCTCCTAAGGTTAGTATTTTTTTTCCGTAATTCTGCTGAAGAACATTTTCCGACTACTTGCTCTATCAAATGTTCATCTGGCTCGTAAACTCATTTTCCTGCTTGCTGTCTAAGTCTAATTACAATTTTTCCGAATTTCTCTCCTTCCTTGTTTTATCTGACGAAACACATGTCTCTCAAATATTTTGTTTTGTTAGGCAGGAAGTAGGCATCAAGTTTCTCAATTGCAGTTTTGTAAATGTCAGTGTTCTCTTCTGGTCCAACAATGTATGCTCCTGGTATATTGTAAATTATTTCTTATATTCTATCCTCCTAAAAGCAATAAGGTTGCTCTCTTTTTTTTAATCTCCACTTATCCTGCTGCATCTAAATAAATATTCAGAGTCCTTTTCCACCGTTCCCAACGTAAGACTACTACCGCATTGTCACCCTCAAGGTCGAGCTTTTCTGGGGTCGGAAGGATATTCGCCATTTTGTAGAGTAGGTTTGGGGCAACCTCGAACCAATGGACCTTATGGTCAGGCTCACCATTTACTAATACCTCACAATTTAGGCACATACAACTAGTACGGCTCATGATTTTATCTCGGCTCGTACTACCTTCACACACACGTATGATTCACAATTTTATGTTGGCTCATACTGCCATCACACATACGTATGATTCACAATTTCATGTTGGCTCATACTGCCATCACACACACGTATGATTCACAATTTCATGTTGGCTCATACTGCCTTCACGTACACGTATGATTCACACGCTTTGTCTCCACATACCGAAACCAGTACTAAAATATCAAATAATGGAGTAACATTCTTTTTAATTAATAACACCTAACTTCTGACAAGATATAGGTAACTTAATGAATAAAGGATGATTTCGGCTATGAAGTTGCGGAATACTTAATTAATTATTATTAACATAAAATATGATATTGAACAAGGTAATTACATTCATAATACTCTTAATTAGTATTAGTATATAACACCAATGAAATAATAACCTCTAATTCGTAATCATAATGTTTACAATTATTTATTATTATTTATTTATATATTTTTTACCACAAAGATTAAATACTAATATCATTTTCAGGTGCCAAATTATCCGATCCGGACCATCAACATGCTGACTATAGCCCTAGTATTCCAAGACCCTAGGTTCCGATAACCCGTTAATGACAAAACGTCAGCGCGGAAACCTAAATGTGTGATTTTACTTAATGTTATTTTATTTGTGGAAATAGTCGGTATGAATTAATATGTGAACGAGATCTAGGGTCGGGAAGTGTAGGTTATGCTTTTGCATGGTCAATTTATAACAACAAGTATCAATAACACAATCTCATCTTTTCTAACCAATAATTATCGCAACCATACATCATCCTACCTCCCATTTTATTTTATTATTTTAAATGACCAATATCGAACGTGAAATGAAATAATGGAATTATTCCACTTACTTTTGTCCTCGTCGCACACTTATAGTGCTCCCTGCGTCACTAATATTACCTATTGGCTCGGTCACACACCAGTATCAGGAGGACGTGCGCGCACGCTCACCGCTCGCACGTAACTGACAACTCTCCCCACTACCCGTGTGTACGAGACAACAACATTTATTGAGTATAGGACACTACACTCCTCCTTAAATCGTAACTTTTTACATACTCCGGAACGATATTCAAATTTTAAGCGATATGCTGAAATACATCTTACTGTATCTCGGTGGCCATACCCATATCATCTTATTACGTACACTATGTTCATTCAACGAAAAGAAAATGGATAATGATAGAATCAACATTTTGGACGATATTGAAAATATCTCCGTTTCTAGTTCATATTTCTGCCCCCCTGAAGAATGTATCTCTCACGTTAAAAATGTTGAGAGCAGTTTAAAGATTTTTCACTTAAACATAAGAAGTCTAGGTCCTTTCTGAGTGTTGGTTAAGTAAGTGCCCTTTTCTGCCTGTATTGCCAAACTTCGAATCATTTAAGTCTAGTTTCACGAACCAGAATGATGGCGTGGTAGTTTATATCAGACGCGAAACTCGGTATTATATAGAGTTACCAAGCTTTACAGACGCTAATTGCATTGTTGTTAAATTTAAATCAGATGTTGCCCTATTAGCAATTTATCGCTCGCCCTCAAATCGCAATATTCAGAATTTTATTAATAGCCTAGACGTAACTTTGAATTCGCTCAAAACTTTTAGAACTGTCATTATACTCGGCGACATAAATATTAATATATTAGCAAATAGTAACGACATCAATGCGGACCTTTATTTAAATACACTTGCTACTCATGGTATGCTGCCTGGTCATACATTCCCAACCCGTAATAACAGCTGCATAGATCACTCATTTATTAAATCACACAATCCTGTTACGAAATTAGTTGTAGACTCTTTTATTACAGACCATGCTCCAATTATCACAATTTGTAAACTTCGCCGGTTCTAGATTGTATATATATAGTCCTCCTTATCGTTTTCGATAACGGCGACCATTGGCAATTCACCTCCTAGCGTGAGCCCTGATGTGACTGGCTAGACCGAGTTTGGATCTAAACACTCGGTCGCAAGCGCTGCAGTAAAGTTGACCCGCAGAATTGAGAGTATAGGTGTACGACGGCTTAGGCTTCTCTTTTTGGGCTTGGCGCTTTTCGTCTAGCTTCTGGAGTCGTTTTACATCGAACGACTTGACGTTTTCAAAAACAGTTTTGCGCCAAGAGGACCTATTTAATGCAAGCCTCTCCCAGTCCTTAGGATCAATAGCGTAAGCCTTCAGATGTCTTTTGAACACGTCCTTGTAGCGCAGATATTGTCCTCCAAGCTTCCGTTTACCTTCAGCCATCTCGGAATAGAAGATCGCTTTGGGTAGACGGTGGTCGTCCATACGAAGGACGTGTCCACACCACCTGAGCTGTCGCTGCATAAGTTGTGCCTCCATTCCATACATATTCGAGCGTCGAAGAACCTCTGTATTGGGAATGTGATCCTGCCACTTAAACCCCAAGATGGACCTAAGACACCGCAGATGAAACGTGTCAAGCTTCCTTACGTCTGATTTATAGAGGCACCAAGTCTCTGCGCCGTACATAAGCACAGGCATGACTAGCGCTTTGTAGACATTAATTTTGGTCTGTAACTTTATGTCATGAGATCTCCAGACACGGTCGTTGAGCCGGCCAAAGGTTGCAGCAGCACTTGCAACGCGTAATGGTATCTCCGAAGCTAAGGTGTTATCAGATCTTATACAGCTACCTAGATATTTAAAATGAGATACTTCCTGTAGTGGCTTTCTATCAACTTTTACAGTTTCTTTGTTTGACTCTTGTCCACGTAGAGGTTGCTTGAGAATTTGTGTTTTAGAGATGCTAATGACTAAGCCAAACCTTTGACATGACTGATGAAGTGCATCCACATATAATTGCAGATGTGTCATGCTGTCAGATATAAGGCACACATCATCAGCATACAGAATCTCCAGAATGGAGATCTTCGTCAATTTGGATTTTGCCTTGAATCTAGATATGTCGAAAACGCCCTTATCAGTACGAACATTAAGTTGTATCTGATCATGACAACATTTCAAGGCTTCTCTCATGACGACTGCGAAATAGATGGCAAAGAGTGTCGGTGCCATAACGCAGCCTTGTTTTACTCAACTGGTTATCTGGATTTCCTCAGAAAGTTCATCTTCATGTTTAACCTTCGCTTTCATATCAGTATGGAAATTGCGTATGAGATTCACGAACTTTTCTGGATATCCAGATTTCTGGAGAATAAGCCATAGCGCCTCACGAGGGACTCTATCAAATGCTTTCTCTAAATCGACAAAACACATGTAGAGAGGCTTTTGGTGTTCCAAGCTTTTCTCCTGGAGTTGCCTTACAACGGAAATGGCATCGATAGTACCTCTGGCTGGACGGCCACATTGACTCTCAGGTAAGAATTTTTCTGCTAAGCTGCTAAGACGGCTGTTAATAATATGGGCGAGAATTTTACCAGCACTACAGAGAAGCGATATCCCGCGGAAAGAGCTGCAGTCTGAGACATCTCCTTTCCCTTTATATAGCTTGCAGATAACTGCATCCTCCCAGTCTTGTGGGACTTCTTCGGTCTCCCAGACTCGTAAGGTAAGATGAAATAACCTTTGTATTATGTTTGTCCCACTGTATTTGTAGACTTCCGATGGTAGCTGATCAATGCCAGGTGTTTTTGAGTTTTTAAGACGTTTTACTGCCTCAACAAACTCTCCAAATGTAGGTGGGTCCTCAAGATGTTCACAAACAGGCAGCTCCTGAAGATTGCTGATATATGATAGATCAGCTCTGAGCGCATTTGGATTCAGGACATCATTGAAGTGTTCTGCCCATCGCATTATAACATCAGCTTTCGACGTAACTCGGTGCTGCCTGTCTTTTGAGTACATAGGTGCTATTTTTCTGGCCCTTGGGCCGAAAATAGTTTGTATACCTTCAAAGAATCTGCCAGTCTGGTGAGTATCAGCATAGTGTTGCAGTTCAGCAGCTTTCTCTGACCACCACTTCGATGACAGCAAAGTAGAAACGGACATCTACATTTTTATGAAAATGCTTTTTTTACAAAAATTAGCTTATATTAATCCTACCTACAAGTCAGTATTAATTTTTTTTCAAAATTCATTATAATAAAGAAAATTTGACACGTAAATGAAGACATCTACACTGGATTTTTAAAAAACATCGCAGTAGAAACGGACATTTGAATTTGTCCGCCTTTACTTCGGAGCTTTGACAGATGAATGAAACGTCAACAATGACATCAGTCAGTTGTCACATTCTAGCGCGTACCGGGTATGTTTTCGTGCGTTTTCGTGCGTACCTAATCGTTAACGTTTTGATCTCGTTTTTCCTCCTATAAGTAAAAATAAGACAATAGTGTTTATGTCGCTAAGTTTAAAATATTGTTCTGTGTTTCTTTTTTATTTTATTTCAGTTTGATATTTGCCTATCTGCCAATGATACCTTTGATAATAAATAAATCATAGTATTATATTGCGTTTTTATTTACAATAATATATTTTACGTGATTTGGTAACTAAATAAATGAGTTCAACTGATAGTAATAGATGGAGATAAGTTGTAGTTAACTCATTTATTGATAATGTATAAAATGTTAAATGCAAAGTAAATAAAGACATCTACAAAATTTGGTCAAAAAAAGGAGAATACTGTTTGCATGTTGCTTAGAAGATGTTCTATAAATATCCTTAAATGTATTACAGAAGATTATTATATTACTTTATTAGATATTTTAAATGGGCACTTTTTTATCACACGTATAAACGGTTATCAGGCAGATGTCTTCTTCTACGTCAATGTTTTTTCAGAGTAAAAAAAGACATCTACATTATTTCAGTAAAACAACGATGTAGCGATAAAACCTATTACACAATTCATAAAGAAGGTTATTTTAAAGCATCATAGAAAATTTCAGGTTAATCGGTTCATAACTCGCAAAATAACCACGCTTTTAAACTAAATCTGCTCTCCTGTAAAGTTGCGATTTTGTAGATGTCCGTTTCTACTTTGCTGCCATCGACTTGTCCTTTAGTTCACGGACTTTACATTTTAATTTCCGTGAAGCATCCCTATTGCTATTCGCGTGTATTTGTTTTGAATTCAATTCATGTCTGTGCCGTTTAACTAGGGTTCTGATTTCCTCATCTGATTCGTCAAACCAATCTTGGTTCCTTTTTTGGGGTTTTCCTAAAATATCCAGCGCACAGTCATGAAGGTGTTTGGCAAATGATTTCCATTCACCGTCAACGTTACCCTGGTCGGGTTCAGGAGCACTTGCAGCAAATTTCAAATCTAACGTTTTACCTAGTTCTTGTGAGGTAATAAGGTTTGAGAATGCTAGCTTCGGAGGAATTTTGTTTTGAGCTCGTCGTGGTGCTTTTAGTTGCAAACGCATCTTTGATCGAATAAGACGATGGTCAGTCCAGCCAACAGCGCCACGCATCGCTCTTGTAACAAGAACGTCACGAAGATCTTTTTGACGGACAATTATATAGTCCAGAAGATGCCAGTGCTTGGATCTTGGGTGCATCCACGAGGTCTTGTATTTATCAGCAAGTCGGAAATATGTATTTGTGATACTAAGATTGAATTGTGCGCATAACGACAGTAATCTAAGGCCGTTATCGTTACATTTCCCAATTTCATGTTTTCCGAGGGCACCGTTCCAAATGTCACAATCAGTGCCAACGCGAGCATTGAAGTCACCTAACAAAATAACCTTGTCGCAAATCGGAATGTTCTCAAGAGTTTTTCTTAGGTGTTGGTAGAACAATTCTTTATCTTCATCTGCTGAAGGCAGTGTGGGAGCATATGCACTTATAAGATGAGCGTATTTGTTATTAGAAATTGGCATCCGTAGAGTCATGAGACGGTCATTGACACCCTTGGGTAGTTCACTCAGATCTCTAGCCAAACTATTGCGGATAGCAAAACCCACACCGCTACCGGCCCTCTCGCCGGCAGGGCGTCCACTCCAGTAGTATGTGTAGCCTCCGAGGTGCTCACTCAGCTCTCCAGTATCGCTTAAGTGCGTTTCGCTGATTGCAGCTATGTCTATATTGTAACGGGCCAACTCTCTTGCTATCAGTGAGGGTTTTCTCTCTGGGCAAAGGTTACGATCATTATCTAGTAGAGTTCGGACGTTCCATGTAGCAATGCAAAGTTTTTTGAATTTTATCTTATCGTTAGTTTTTCTCTTTGTCTTCTGACCGCATTTGGCGATGTCCAAGTGCCCGCGGTTTGACACTTAGATGATGGATGAGACGGACTATTTTTGGGCCACCTTTTCTAGACCCCTCCCCTATTCAGAGGAAAGCAGAGCGATCCTAAATAGGGCTGCTTTGTCACCAGTTGTGCTGCCGAACCCAGAATCCCGTCCCAATCGATTCCAGGAGCGACCACTCTCCCCTGGCCGCCTACGTGCAGGATGCTAACTAAAGTTTCGGTACATCGATACCTCCACCCCACCGCCAGCATCCTATCGCCGCAGGGCTTTTCAGTGCTTTATTCCGGAAGTGAATTGCTAAGGTCATCTGCGCGTGAATTTTATTAAAGTGGATGTGCAGTTGCGCATGTACACACCCACTCTCTCGTTCCCGCTCTCTGTGATCCAATGGGCTGGCAAGCCAGTACGATTGGCAGAGGCTGGGAATGCAGCGAAAGGCCGTAGACCACTATATGGATCCTGGTAAACGCCCTTGAGGTTCTTCGCAATACTCTGCTGCGTTATCCGTCATTATAGTCATCGGTTGGTGTAGACTATTATAAGGAAGCAGACTTGGTGCACTGGGGATCATCCACATTCCTTTGTCACAAATTGTGACGCCCTTAGAAGGCTACGGGCTACCTACCTTGTTAGCAACGTAAGTTTTAACTATACGCGTGTCCGCCCCTCACGTGGCTTGATGTTCAGCTCGGACGTAAGGCAGGATTTTGAGAGGCAGATTGTAACAATGATGCAAATAAGGCAGCTTTAAATCTAGTCAATATACTATCTACCATAATAAATAAGAATTCCAGCGTAGCTGTTGTACCAAGCAGAAAAAGAATAATTAAGCCTTGGATAACGCCTGGGCTTTTGAAATGCATACGAAACCGAGACAAATTGTACCGTAACACAAAGAGAGATCCCGATAACTATATTAATAATTTAACATACACGCGTTACAAAAAATTCTGTAACAACTTATTGAAAAAACTGAAACGCCAATACGAAAGGACAGAATTTCAAAAACACCATAAAAATCCAAAGGCTACATGGAAACTCATTAAAGCTGTTACGAACATACCGAACAAAAAATCTTCTCCGACCGAGCTCCTATCACTTCATGCGGATCCGTCTACTTCACTTGATACCGTTAACGCATACTTTGCGAATGTAGGAAAATCACTGACTTCTAAAATAACACAACACAGTTCACAAATTACACAAAGCTTCGGCACACTTGACCGAGTCCCAGACTCAATGGCATTATTTTATATTGACGATGAAGAAATTGAAAGAATCATTTTAGAACTTAAACTCAATAGTGCAGATGGTTGGGATGGTATATCTGCTACTGTTTTAAGGGCTGCCAGACACGTCCTTGTCCCAATAATTACACATGTATTATATGTCGCTCTGAACACAGGTGTTTTCCCTTCTGTCTTTAAACGTGCTCTTGTTCGTCCTATTTACAAGAGTGGAGACAGAGACAATATTAGTAACTACAGGCCTATTTTGGTATTAACTATGCTTTCTAAAATATTCGAGAAAGTCTTAAACAAAAGACTCCTTAATTATATTTCAAATAAAGATATTCTAGCAGATAATCAGTTTGGTTTTAGAAAAGGAAAAAGTACTGAAGATGCTGTTCTTGAATTAACCAGTACCGTAGCAAGTAACTTAAACAGTAAACTCAAGACTATTGCTGTATTTTTAGATCTTTCTAAAGCCTTTGATACCATCTCCATTCCGCTCTTGCTCCTGTAACTCCAAAATATCGGCATACGTGGTCTATTACACAATATGTTCGAAAGTTATTTAAGTAGTCGAACACAAACAGTTAAAATCGGAAATTTTACTAGTAAACAAGAAAATATCTGTTACGGTGTCCCACAGGGTAGCGTCCTTGGACCTACCCTCTTTTTAATTTACATTAATGACCTATGTCGATTGCCTTTAGCTCATTCTAAGACTATTGTTTATGCTGATGATACAGTATTACTCGTTCATGGTAATGACTGGCTTGAAGCCCGAATACGTGCTGAAACAGCATTACAAACAGTAATGTGCTGGCTTACAAGTAATCTCCTTACACTAAATATAGAAAAGACTAAATTCATTTCATTTTCCTTAAGATCTGCTTCCCAACCTGATCCTTCTTTTTCTCTTACCGCTCATACATGCTCTCCAGTTAATCGTTCACACTGTACATGTAATACTATTGCTCGTACGCACAGTATTAAATATCTAGGAGTTATTATAGACAGTGACATGTCATTCCACGAACAGATCGGGTCACTGGTCTCGCGCGTAAGAAAATTAATTTACGTTTTTAAGAAATTAAGGTCATCAGCCGATTTACCTACTTTGAAAACTGTCTATTATGCCCTAGCTCACTCTATTATTATGTATTGCATTGCAGCATGGGGTAATTCTGGAAAGACAATCATGCTTCGTTTGGAAAGAGCTCAAAGAGCTGTTTTAAAAGTCATGCTGCACAAGCCGATTTTTTTCCCCACAGTTGAATTGTATGCTCTTTGCAAGGTTCAAACAGTCCGAAAAGCTTTTGTTTTAAGTACAATGTTAAGAAAACACTCGGAACTCGTTTTTGATCCCATAAAGTGTTTACGTAGCCGTAGATCAGGAAGAGTTTGTACCATTGAATTCACCAAAATTGTGACAGTTAGAAGACAGTATCTCTTTACAGGCAGTATTTTATATAATAGAATAAACTCAAAATTAAATATTTATCCCCTAAATTCACATAAATGTAAAATTTTAATTAGTGATTGGCTAATTACCCAAAATTATGAAGATGTAGAAAATATCGTTAAGGTTTAGAATTAAGAAGAATTTGTCTGATTCAATTCTGTATCACCCCCCACCACCCACCACCCCCCTCCACTCAGCTTACGTACATACATGCCTACACGCACACACACACACACCCACACCCACGCACACACACACATACACACACACACACACACACACAACGCATAATTTTAATATTCGACGACCTCCGTGGTCGAGTGGCGTACGCACCGGTTTCAAGGTGTCGCTAGCTCTGAGGTCCCGGATTTGATCCCCGGTCGGGTCAATGTAAAAATTAACATTTCTACATTGTCTCGGGTCTGGGTGTTTGTGGTACCTTCGTTGTATCTGAATTCCATAACACAAGTGCTTCAGCAACTTACTTTGGGTTCAGAACAATGTATGTGATATTGTCCGCATTTATTATTTATATTATATTATTAATATTATTATTTCTTATGATCCCAGTTATTATTAGTATTTTGTAATTTTATTAGTTATAAGCATAGTCTCTTTTTTGTGTTTTTCTAGTTTTAAGTGCTTTTCTATTAATGTTTATTAATTTCAATGTTGGAGCACTCCCCAACTCGGAGGTGGGCGCTAACAGTTGCGACACAGTTTTTTAATAACTAATGCGGCTGTTAACGCATAATTAATGTTATTCACTACTTTTTGTTCCAATATATGATTTTGATTTTTTTGATTTTTTTTGAATTAAAATCATATACCAGTGAATTAGAACATTGTAGGGCAATGTATGATAAAGAAACTCAGATGTTACATAGTGAGTTACAGTCTAAAGAAAATACATATGTTGAAAGCAGTGGCGTGCAGTCCATAGAGACAAAAAGACACTGCCTACCCTGAGAAATTCAGATATAATAGGTACATAATTACTATCCATAAAATAAACAATATTCGTAAAACACGTATCAGCGCCATCTATCTATTACACGTTGTAACATAATCTATCAAGGGAGGATTATCAATATATTCAATATTTCAAAATTAGTACATTTTTTTGCCGAAGTGCGCCGCCGCTGGCACCGTTTTCCCGTTGGAAAGACACTTCAACTCGATGTCTCAGTGACGTAGGTACTTTAAGCATGTGTGCGTGTGACAGACTCGTAGTCATGACAATGTGTCTATGTCTGTTTTCCTATACATATTTGTCACACAATGTCAAAATAGTCTGCGTTTCGTTAGTGTGTGTAATAAAATAGACACTGCCTATGCACGACAAAGACAGCGGATGACATGAGCGGTTATCTGTGGTTATGTTTTGACAGTGATTATCGTAAAGTGAGCCGCAATATTTTTCGATGCATTTTTGTTTTCATATGTCATAATTCCTTTTCTGGGTCGTTGGTTTTTAAGTTATTTGATATAAGTCGATAAAAGAGTGAAAAATTGATTAATAATTGTGAACTTTCAAACGGCGTGTGCTCATAACACAAAAAGTGCGATGTTAAAACTATTTCTCTGTGATAAAAACAAGTGTTTGAAATAGATAAAACTACGCAAGACATCTAATAAATTAAGAAAGGTGAGTCAATCGTTCAAAACAATACGTAGAAAACATAATGATTTAAATCTAACGAGTTGCTCGTAGATACAGAGAAATCGCTTGTTCTGTTTCCCTATCCATTAATTTTAAACTATACTTAGATTTACTTCACTTATCTAAACTTATTTACAAAAAAAAAAACAGAAATATATCTATTTAGTACCTTTGACACGATTTATTGGTAAGATTCCCGCTTGGTACCTACTTCAACGAAAAGATTATTTTCGTGTTTACGTACGTAGTTACAATATTACGATAGGTATGTTGTCAATAGAAAAAAGTTTAAAGAAATGTATACGTTATTGACTACCTGCGATTCAATGATAAATGATCTGACGAACAGATAGCTGTAAAAGTTTAATATTCAAATACGTTGGCTAGGTACACTAGGTAGGTAACTACAAAGTTTACCGCACAACATTTTAAATCCGGCTGGCCTTCTGTCCGTCTGTCTTTCGGCTGTAGGCATGAACGTTGATAGTTATTTAGAGAGTAAACAGTTTCATAGATCACCGAGAAATCGAGGTTAAGCATCATTTGTTACGGTCGTGAATTTGATGGGAAACCTTTTTTACATTTTGTACCAACTGTGAGAGTCGCGAATCAGAATCGCACTTGGCCGTTTCTTTTTGCCTACCCTGACTAAAATCTCTGTGCACGCCACTGGTTGAAAGAAATCTTTGATAAGTATGTATTTTGTCAGGAGCAGCTTAATGAACGAATGGTGGAGGCTAGTGAACTGATGGACTTGGTCACATGCAATGCAGAGAGATACGAATCATTGACTAAAAATCTCACATGCAGCTGTGCTAATAATACAGCATGTCCGGAGTCTCTTCCATCACCGGCTTTACCTGTGGTTGCTCAGTCCTTAGATGTGAGTGACGGTCACTCTCACAGGTGGATAGTTGTTTCTGATAAGATAGGAGTGGGATTTGGAACATTGTTCAAATATAATAACACTCACAATGTCACAAATCTTTTTTTTTTTTTTTTTTTTATCTTTATTTAAGGAGTTTAGTCAGTTTTGACTATGCCACTCCATTAGACCTTCATTTACATTATAAGGACACTACTTATTGCTATAAAGTTACAATTTTGTCACTGTTTGCGTCGTCTCATGCCGATTTCCACCATTTTGAACAAAAGTTTGGCCTTTTTAGATAACGGATATGCTAGAACAGTATTACAGCCACCAGTACTTATAAAATTAATGTCCTTCCTAAAAAAACCAAACCGAAAGTCTTCATTCCGAACACACTCCAGCATTATATGTATAACATCCTCTACTACTCCACATTCCGTACAGAGAGGAGAAGGGACTTTCTGCATCAGGAAAGCGAATTTATTAAGTGGGATGTGTCCGGATCGAAGTCTTAATGCTATAACTAAATAATTTCTATTTAAATTAGCATCCTCAAACCACGGTGACTTCCAAGGTTCATTTTGTATGGTCCGATACCATATACCCTTCTCCACTGATCTCTCATCGAAGTAAACTTTCCATAACTGATAGCAGTGTTCTTTGACTAGGTAGATAGAATCAGTAAAGAAAGGTAAAGTACTTATAGGTACACCATCACAAGAAGCTTCTTTTGCCAACCTGTCTACTCTTTCGTTCCCAACCAATCCTATGTGAGATGGGATCCATTGTAGAATCACTTCCTTTGAATAGGACCGCAGTTCCAATATTGTTCTAATAATATCGTAAGCAATCGGTGTGCCTCTCAAACAAGAGGTGCACCGAGCCACGTGCTGAAGGGAACTTTTCGAGTCTGTTAAAATGACAAACTTATTGTAATCTATGGATTTGATGTATGATAATGCTTCTAAGATAGCCAATAATTCTAGGTACATTATGGACATATTGTTACAAATTTTAAATTTCATAAAGCTGTCTGTTTGAGGATCGAAGAATGCGGCCCCCATTGCTCCCTGGTACGTGCTAACTGTTGTATCTTTAGAACCGTCTGTAAATATTTTGTAATGCGATGAATATTGACTTTCTAGGCACAAGGCACAACTTTGTCTAAGATTTGTGCTATCATATTTCCTTTTAGCCTGATTTATACCCTCAATATGAATTTTAACAACATTATTTAAATTATACCAATTCACCCAGTAGTCTAAAGCATACATATCTGGACATATCGCAGAATGTATAGTAATTTGTTTGAATTTTAAATACATTTGGACCAAAATTGGGATTTGTCTACGCCTCCAGTATCTATGTGAAGTTAAAGAGTTCAATTCACTCAAAACCTCTATTGTTATATTATTGGATAATGACATAGATCTCAGACAATATTTTCCAGCAAGAAATATCCTACGAATGTGTAAAGGCGGCATACAAAGTTCGCTCTCCATTACATGAATGGGGGTGGTCTTGACAAAACCACCAATAATGCGCAAGGCCTGGTTCTGCAATTTATTTAATTTGACCAAGTTTGACTTCGAGCAACTACTGTATAAAAAGCTACCAAAATCCAGCCGACTTCTGATAAGAGCAATGTAAAGTCTTCTTAAATGTTTCGGGTGGACACCCCATCCAGAACCTGCCAAAATTTTAAGAATATTTAAAGACTTATGTGTTTTCTGAATAATTTCATTAACATGTTTCCCCCATCTCAATGAACGATCGAGCCACATTCCTAAATATCTCACATTATCTACTTCTTGCAATGGCGCGCCACCTATTGTAACATGAACAGTGTCTCTATTGTTACCCTTTTTAAATATACACATCTTACTTTTAGTGGGAGACACGCTGAGGCCTAAATTCTCTAATAATTCAACTAAGATATTTAATGAATCTTGGAGGGAGCGCCGTGCACTATCTATATTTTTATCTGTTGAATACAAAGCAAAATCGTCGGCATATTGAGATACAAATACGTTTTGTACTGCATTACAAATATGATGGGTAGCGACATTAAATAATAAGGGCGATAAGGGATCACCCTGTGCAAGACCTTGGCCAGTACTCCGACAAACATAACTATGACCCTGTCGAATTTTCAGGTTCCTCAAACTTAAAAAGTTCCAAAGATACTTGCATATTTTCTGGCCGATACCAGCCCTATCCAAAATTTCGAGCAATGAACATATGTTAACATTGTTATACGCATTATCAATGTCCAGAAAACACGCTAACGTAACTAAGTCTTTAGAAAAACCTGATTGAACCCGTGTAACTAACCTAACCAAGCTATCTATACATGATTTAGATTTTCTAAAGCCCACCATTTCGTTTGAGAAAATACCCTTATTCTCAAAATACCACTCCAGTCTCCTATTAATAATAGAATGAAATATTTTACATATGCAAGACATTAAACTAATAGGACGAAAGGATGAAGCTAATGAAGGGTCACGTCCTGGTTTAGGGATTGAAACTACACAAATATCTCTCCATTGACTGGGTGTAAAACCAGTGGAAAGAAAATTATTATATATTGCGAGTAAAATATTTTTTCCATTTTGAGGTAACTTTTTTATCATAGAAAATGTGATGTTATCGCAGCCTGGGGCTGTATCTGTGGTCTTAATGCAAGTCTCTAATTCATGTAGTGATATGGGACATTCCAATTTTGAATTATTAACGTTAAATGTTGGTCTAGGATGGGGAACATACGCTGGGCATAAACTACTTAATAAAGTATAACTTTTGCTTTCGTCTAAGTAACAATTTTGAACTTGGTTCCCCTTCAGCCATTTCATCTTCCTCCACATCTCGCTGGCAGACGAAGTTTCATCCACAGAATCACAAAATTTATGCCAATTACCCGACACTGCTTTGCGTAGAAGTTTTTGAGATTGTGCGATACAATCTTTGAGGATATGCATATTTGATGGGGTAGGATTTTTTCTAAATTGAGATAGTGCTAATCTTCGTCTGGCGACTGACTCAGAAAGTACGGGGCTCCAATAGGGTTTGGGGGTGAATTTGCTTGATGGGTTTAAATTAATTTTTAATTTAGGAATATGAGCATCCGCAGCTCTGTTGATATGATGCAAAAAAATATCATATATTGATTGTGGTTCCCCAGATAAAACGAAATTAGAAAAATCTTCTTCGAGCTGGGAAGTATACGCACTCCAATCTGCTAATTTAAAGTTACGTTTATTTAATAAGTTAGGCCTGCATGCTATTGTGGACGATATTTTAACTACAAGGTGATCACTTCCTAGGGATTCGTTAGTAACCTGCCAATTGAAGACACATGCTATATCTGAAGTACAAAAGGAGATATCAGGAGAACTTTGCTGCAAGTTGTTAGCTACTAATTTTATACGCGTATAACTGCCATCATTTAAAGAAACTAGATTGCAATCAGTGATAGCATCATAAATTTGAGACCCTCTGACATCAGTCTTATATGACCACGTAAAATGATGGGCATTATAGTCTCCCAAAACCAAAGATTTACTACAAAACTTTCCAAAGATAATATCCCAATCAACTCGACGCGTTTGAACCCATTGTGGACAGTAAACAACAACTATATTTTCAATATTTTTGCAGTTAGAAACCTTGACATGCAATATTTGTATGTTTTCGTTAGGATGTACTATGTCCCACCGCTGCGCCTGGACAGATTTATGTGTGAAGATGCAAACACCTCCATAACTGTCTTGGCGGTCGTTCCTAAAAATATTATAATTATTTATTTTAATCCGACTTTCCGGGTCCAACCAGGTTTCGCATATTGCAGCTATATGAATTTTACTTTGTATTAATAGTTGCTCAAAATCCAACAGCTTTGGTCTTAAGCTCTGCGCATTCCACTGCAACACATTAAATTCAACATGATTACCATTGCTAATATCAGTCATTTTGCGAATTAAAGTTATATCAAATATCTTTTTAAGTATCGACATATCAGCGAAGTTTTTAATTACAGCAGACACGCACCAATCTATAATTGTATTAATAATGTTTTTAATTATTTGTGCAAAATTTGATCTTTTTGAAAAAATAATCTGCTTGATTCTAATAATTAACGCTTCAAACGACATATTACTATCACGCGGTTCGGCATGAGATTGCTGATTGTGTTGAGCACATTGCTCCATCTCTGTACTACGAGTATTATTAAATGTTTTACAATTATTATTGGTAGTGCTTCGACTGGCCTTGGTCACCCGTGCGTCATCAGTGTATGTGCTCGCACCGGCGAGCGCAGACACGTCGTTGTCCGCTACACTATTCGACTCCGAAGATGATGACTCATCGAATTCGTATGCTACATCTTCCGATGAACTCCGATGCTTCCGCTTCGAAGGTTGCTGTCTAATTTCCCTCATCTTTTTTCTTAGTCGGTAGCTTACGAACATGAATGGGAAGCTTCTTGTAGAAACGTATACATTGACCCATGAACGAGTTGCTTACTCTATGGAGACGAGTAGCATGTACGGCTAAATTATGTTTGTTCCTTGTATTGATTGAGTGGACATCGGACAATTTTACAAAGTTTGATTCGTTTTTATGAACAAACATTAAATTCTCAAATATGTACTGTGAAGTTACAGTCAGAATGTTTATCTCTTTGAATTTCTCTCGGAGAGAAACTCTTGGGCCCAAATTATAAATAGCGCGGACGGCCCTTTTCTGAAGCACAAAGATGGAACGAATATCTGCACAGCCTCCCCAGAGGAGAATCCCGTACGACATAAGGCTATGAAAATAACTGAAATAAACTATTCTGGCTGTATCCACATCAGTTATCAGTCTAATTTTTTTTACAGCATAGGCGGCTGAGCAGAGCCTGCCGGATAACTTGTTTATGTGAGGGCCCCACTGTAGTTTGGCATCAACAGTTATGCCAAGAAAGACAGTGGACTCAACAGGGTCCAACTCTAGCCCATTTAGTTGTACGTTGGTTCTTAATTGCCTTACATTCGGCATTGAAAATTTAATTAATTTAGTTTTACTGGGATTTAAAAGAAGATTATTTATATGGAACCAATGGAC
This sequence comes from Trichoplusia ni, assembly GCF_003590095.1. Lineage (NCBI taxonomy): Eukaryota > Metazoa > Arthropoda > Insecta > Lepidoptera > Noctuidae > Trichoplusia > Trichoplusia ni. The sequence continues at coordinate 19,191 of NW_020800237.1, forward strand.
AACCTTTGCAAGGGCAACATTAATTTCCTGAAAGTTTTGAAGCTGACGCTTAATTTTGAAAACAAGAGATGGTGTCGTCAGCAAATAATAAAATCTTGTGATTATCCCTTACATGAAAGGGTAAATCGTTAATATAGATTAGAAAAAGAAAAGGGCCTAGTATTGAACCCTGCGGAACGCCCATAGTTACAAGAGCTTCCTTCAGATTTTTTGCCATTTACATCTACTCTTTGAACTCGATTTTCTAAATAAGAGCTTAGTAGGACTTTATTTCTAATGCCATAGTGATGCAGTTTTTCTGATTAGTGTATCGTGACAAACACAATCAAAGGCTTTGGACAAGTCACAGAATATACCTAACGCATCCTGTGAATTCTCCCAAGCCTCATACACACTTTTGAGTAACTCCACACCCGCATCTGTAGTAGACCGACCCTTGGTAAATCCAAATTGTTTGGAATGAAAAAGATTGTGTCTATTGAAATGTCTTAACATTTGGTTCAAAATTAGTTTCTCAAAAATTTTGCTCAAGGTGGGCAAAATTGAGATTGGTCTAAAATTAGTTGGATCGGTGGTACTTCCTGATTTGAATAATGGAATCACTTTACTTAACTTCATTAGATCTGGAAACACGCCGGAGGCGACACAAGAATTGAACACTATTGCTAGGAATGGGGCGATCGATTTAACTATTGAGGATATTATATATACACAGAGTCCCCACAGGTCAGCAGTTTTCATAACTTCAATATCCTTAAATGATTCTATTATTTCTTTGGCGCTAACAACGTGAATTCAAAATCTATGCCGCACTCCTGTACACAGTCTTGGAGTATCGAGTATGCGGAGATGCTGGAAGACGACAACAGAGTTCTGGTTGTTAAGATCGGGATATTTGTGATGTGGTATATTTTCTGAAATAGTACTTAAGGAATCCTGTAAGCGGAGAATCTCTGACTGAAGGTGTTGTATATCAGCCTCATATTTTATTTTAGTGTTCTCATAATTTGTTTTAATAAGATTACATTTGTTTATTTTTCTCAAATTATTATTGAAATGGTTTTTATTTTTGTTAATAAGTTTTTGTGTTTTCTTTATTAGTTTTTTAATTTTTATATATTCCTTTAACTTGTTTTGCTATATTTTATTTGTGTTATGTGTGACATTGATGTTAAACTGTTATCACAAGTCAAATCATAATTTCATTTTTGTTTACAACTATTTCTGTCATTGCTACCCAAAAGTGAGTTGGCAGACGGAGCCGAACCAACCAGTTTATCAAACAAAGCATGTGTGTGCTCTGTCTGAGTCCTCTGGCTGGCTGTGTCCAACGCGAGGATATTGTCCTGAGCGACACTCAGTCTACTCTTCAGTTCAGCGTTGTGCCTGAGGGTTAAATCAAATTCATCGCTGCACTGGTCAAACCGATCAACTAACAGCTTAAGTTTGTCCCTTTCTTCGGTG
>NW_020800238.1:0-37079 GCF_003590095.1 Trichoplusia ni
AATACAAGATTTAATAAGTTAAATGTTGTTATTTTTAACAAAAAGACAGAGATGCTGTGAGGTTTATTGCGCCGTTTCTTCTCCACACCAAGATCAGTGCCGGGTAGTATAATTCATCACTTTAAAACCACTATGGTTGACATGTCGCGGATTCGATCCCCGCGTAGGACAAGCATATGTGTGATCCACGAATGCTTGTCCCGAGTCTGGGTGTCTTTGTGTGTGTGTGACTTGAGTGTTCGCCAAATCATAATTTATCCTGCCCTATGGATATTTCAAATCATAAAATTAATAGGTTTAAAAATATAAATATCCACTTTTTTAAATGTCACTCCATTCAATTTTTTTGTCATCGGATTTAAAACTACCCTGAAATTTTCAGGGAAGTGCCTCAAAATCGAGTTATAAAAGTCCAACCGGAACGACAAACAAACAAGAAAGTGAGTGTAGAAAAAAGGTCGGAAAAAACCTATTTTTTTGTTCTATTACTTTATAGACAACATTCGTGCGATCCTCTGATCGGTTAATTACAACCTACATTATAATGAATCTTACAATACCGCGGAAGGAACAATACCTGCTAATTAATATTTTCTACTAATTATTACCAATTAGACGCGTTACCTCAGTTTAGTTGTCATGCGGTCAATGGCGGCCATTGTATGAAGTTCCCATGGTTTATGGTAAATGCCACAGAGAATAGACCATTATAGATCGATACTGTATCATTGTAGTCAAACAGGCCCCAATTCTGCTATTTAGAACAGCCGATAAATGAATGAAATTTGGTTTAAAATGACAATTTTCGTATTCTCTTAAGCATTTTTCTACGCAATCATTGTAAACTCAGCATGGGACGGTATAGTCAAGGTCAATACAATTAACTTCCAATTACTGTATTGGCAAAATAGTTAAAAGAATAGGTATAATTTCAAATTTAATCCAATTGAAAATCATTCATCGGCCATTGTAAAATAGCAGAATCGGGGCCCAGGATTCTTTCAAGCAGCTGATGTGACAGGAGAATAACATATTATGTTTTATTTAAGTAATCCTAAACCCTTGCAATAAACCCTTTATTTTGATTCCCATATTGTACTTTTCTACAAGTTCCCACGTTTTTATAAACTCACTTTTCTTGTTTGTTTGTCGTTCCGGTTGGATTTTTGCAAATCAATTTTGAGGTAGTTCCCGATAAGCTAGCAGGCGGAAATCAGGGTAGCTTCAAACCCAATGACAATGCAATTTACAAACTATAAAAACGGCTGGACCAATATTGGCATATTTTGAATGGAGCGACATTTAAAAACATTGGTTTTTAGTATTTTTTGTTTTCACTTTCAAAAACTGCTATCTAGTAGCGAAATCTCGTAAACGTTAACACTCAAAAACTCTACATTTCACTTTTAAATGAAATTAAACACAGATAGTAAATTGCGTTTGAATAAACTATGAGATATAATAAACAATCTAAAAAGATTTGGAATCAAGCGAAATACAATGCTACGTAACACAATTATCGATAATGATAAAATAATGATACGCAAAAGTTGACGAAACACCGCGAATATAAGAACACGCGAAGCATAAACAGTATTAAAGACAGGCCACATCAGGCTCGCGGATGAAGGGTTCCGTACTTATCTACGGCTACCCATGAAAACAGCATCAAATAATATTTGTTGTGTGGAGAAACTCGTTGAATATTCATTTATTTCCGTTTTTAATATTTGTTTTTTTTTTTTTTGACAGAGATCACAGAAATATATCATCAATGCATAACAATTTAATTTTGTGTAAGTTTCGCGATTTATGAGATAAAGCCTTTATACATACGTAAAAGCGAAGCCTAGTATTAAGGTAAAGTTTTCGATTAGATTTTATAATGCTTTTCTAAGTTACGTATTTCTTGGAACCGATTACTAATACAGAGTACTTCAAATCAAATCACCAATCCAATTAGTCACAAACCATGAAAATAAAAAACCTTATTAAAATTTATACAGACCCCTAAAACATTGAGAATTATAGTATATCCCATCGGCGTGATGTAACAACCAGTTTGACAAGCGATGCTACTCCTTGCTGTGACGTCATTACACACACACACACAGACCACAGTTAAGACAAACTCGTCTTGTTGAACTATAGTATTGAACTTATAATGTGTTATAAAGTTTAGTAACCACATAACGGATAAAAACATATAATAGACTTGTCATATTGAAAGTTAGTGTTGGATGGAAGGCGTAAGGCGTACTCAAGGGATAAAAGTCATTGTTTATAACGAAACTGGATTTTATGGAAACTCAAACTGTATTCAACGGCATCTGGACCATTGTCAGCCATTTTAAGCGTATGCTGAGTGCTCTTCAACAATTTCCTCATCATTTTTCATCAGGAACTATGGATTTATTAATTTTTCGAGAAAATTTACTGCATTTTTATTGAAACGACCCTTGCTCTTAGGAATTCATCATGCTGCGAGACACCCAGACTCAGGACAAGCATTCGTGGATCACACAAACGCTTATCCTGGGATCGAACCCGCGACACACCGCGCTCAGAGGGTTTGGCGTGGTGACCTCAACCATTCAGCTACCCTCAAACTAACTTTGATGACGTTTAATCAGTTTTAAATGAAGCCTTACAAGTTATAATTAAATGCATCGCATAGTGAGACAATAAAAGTGCGTGTGTCGAAGCCTAGTAAAACTTGCCAACAGTCATGTATTAACTAGCAGAATATAACTATTTTATACGCATACTTCCTAACCCCCCGTCCCACTGCTGGGCACATTTCTCTTTCCATATAGAGCAGGATTGAGTACAAATCTCCACGCAAAAGATTCCAACATCCAATTTTTGGGATCTAGTGATGACGAATCACTCAAATGTATTGAACTGACAAGTCAAAGTCACGTCACTTGTCGAAGAGGAATGTCATTCATATACAGGGTGGAAGGGACGTCATACCGATCCCGTGGCCCAAGGGTAATTAATCGGTCTTTTGATGAAACGGTTTGTTCATGGGGCTTGCTCACGACCCCGCCACTGCTTCAGCTCATGATTGAACGATGAAGTTTTCTATTCTAATGTCTAAGATTTCAAGTTTTTTTGAGGTATTCTTCACGATTTGTCATTAAGACTTCCAGTTCGATCCTTACGTAGAACAAGCATTCTTTGATCCACGAATGCTTGTCCTAAATCTGGGTGTCTTCGTGCATGTGACTTGAATGTCTGTGAAACACCCCGCGACACAAAGATTAAATTTCATAAAGCGGGGGTCGTATTTAAGAAGGATAAATACATCTAAAAAGAGAAATATAGTGTATTTTTTATTTATTTTTTCTCTGCAATATAATAAGAGTGCATGTGTCTATATTAGGGTGACAAAGGCTTTACTTGATACATAGATAGACCGCATGTATGGAATATTTTGCATCGCTGTCAGATGTCGCGGCACATACGTATGTGATTGGTATTGAGGTGTATGACCGTGTAGGGGATTGTTTATATATGTATGTCTTTTAGTTGCGTAATATGTGGACAATGTGTTTGAGGGAGAATTTTCAAAATGGCTGGACTGATTTGGAAAATTTTGCAACGGAAAAAAAAGACTTAGCCAAAAAACCGTTAAATTACACAATTACCCCAACAAAAGAAGCATCTTTTAGGATCATTTTGATTTTATTTCTTTACAATTTTTCATATGCATAATCTACTTAAAAACGAATATTGGTAAAAGATGGCATTACGGTCATATTGTCTCGATGACCGGGGTATTTCCGCGGCAACTCTCTCTCGCGGGCTGCAGCCGGGGAATACCGGGTTACACGGAGTGGAAACATTTGCAAATTAGAAGCAATCATGTTACGGCTAAACTTTATTTATAAAACCTTTTATAACGTCTTTTAACCTTGTGAAGCGAAGGGTCCCTGCAACATTTAAGTCACACTCAAAGAAGTTAAATGGTGTTTAAAATATGTCCGAGCACTTTTGAAACACCCTTTATAGTTTACACAGATAAAACACTTTTTAAACCCTATTCCAACATACGAGGATAGATACTAAAACCACGATTTTCTTGACTCATAATTATATTCTTCACTTTTATAGATATCTTATGAAAATAAAAATAAAACTAGATCTATATATGTTTGCTAATCCAAAAATAACTTTATACCTATTGTCATAAGTTATATTTTACATTGTGCTAGTGTTAGTCATTTAATAGTGCTACTATTATTAAATACAGCTATTTAATGTCACAGGAATATTAATTAATGTATATTTGTATTTCAAAGAGAACGTTTGATCTACTTTGTAAAGTGTTTGTTAGATAGAAATAATCTTCTGGTTTTATGACAAACGTAAATATTGGTAAGATGAAATTAGTATGATAAGTTCTATTCTCTTTCCAGAAAAAACTGCCTCTATGTAAAAGTTAATCAATTTTTTAATGAAAATATTTAGAAATACATTTTAATTGTTTCGTACCATCATCGAGTACCTATATAGGAACATCAGGGCGCTGCTATCTGTCAGTCCGTTCGTCACCAGCGTGTATCTTATAAACCGCGATAACTCGATTCACAGATTATAATCTATTACTGGTTAAAGACTTGATATTTTCCCCAAATACTTCCACGATCCTCTGTTCTGTACCTCTGTTCCACATGATACCCGAGCGAGCCTACCCTGTGCCTACGCGTTTATATCTTTGAATAGTTTAAGTTTTCAAAACATTGACATTTCCTTCTATTCATCTCTACGACTCTACCGTAGCAAATAAACTGTACCAAGAACTAACTTACTATTATTTACAGAAAAAATCTAACTTCGTCTTTGTTTTAATACTAAACATATTCCAAGTCAAACAGGTTCCTACCATACGAGAGGGACAGCGCTATACGAACATCTTCCATCTCTGTCGCACGCTCGACTGCAGAATCCTGTGAAATGCATACGCGATACGGTAACACGCGTTGAAACTGCGTGTTGTTAAACATTAATAGTCATGTTATATGACAATATGTAACATATATTATGGTAGAGAAACGAAACAAATCTGACAATTTACAAGTGATATTGTGTTATCTATATCTATACTCTATACTAATATATACAGCTGAAGAGTTTGTTTGTTTGAACACGCTAATCTCAGGAACTACTGGTTCAAATTGAAAAATTATTTTCGTGTTCAATAGACCATTCATCGAGGAAGGTTTTAGGCTATGTAACATCACGCTGCATCTAATAGGAGCGAAGATATAATGGAAAATGGGAAAAATATTAATGTTCGAGGGCTTCCGTTCAAAAATTCCTAACTCATATCTTCTAACCACGCGGATGAAGTCGGGGGCAACAGCTAGTTGATTTTAAATTTGTTTAAGGAGATCATTTACTTTTTTAAAAAACATTACTTTCGTATTTATCAATTCGTAATTATCAAAACCAATTTCAAGACCTTCATTTTTTGCAGTCGGTTAAAGATCATAAATCTAACTTCCCACGATCATTATTATAGAAAAAAAACCTCCAGCAAGCCCTTTAAACATGAACAGTGTTATTACTAACATTATCAGTAGTCCGGGAGGCAGACACTTTCCTTAATAAATATCGAAGAAGGTTCTATTTCACCCAGAGCACTATTACTATGCGTTCAAGGGGTCAATCAGAACCCGATTCCGCTATATACAATAAATAAATAAATAAATAAATAATAATAATAATGCTTAACATACAGAATAGAAATAGTTTCAAATTCAATCCAATTGAAAATTCAATAATCGGCTGTTGTAAATAGCAGAATCGTGGCCCACCTGACGTTCTATAACATTTTCATTTATATCGCTGTCTCCCGTTCTATACGAGTTGCGCGGGCGCCTTGAACTTGGCCGAGCCGAGGCGACCCGAGCGCGCACGAGCCTACACGAGTACGTACGAAGGTTGCCGGAGACGGCCGATTCAACTACAATCATTGTTTTTATTTGTTTTAAGCTTTGAGTATTTTCTCTTGTGGACCTTGTGGTGGTTATCTAAGAGAATATTTTTTTGATTTGTAGGGCAAGTGTGAAGTAGGTAGAGGATAGTTATTAAGATTTGAGAGAGTCCTTTTCCCAACTGTGGGACACAATAAGATGACCGTTGCCTCTATTTACTAACCTCATTCTTTCATTTTATTATTTTAGTTCTAGTGTTAGAAATACATGATCTGCCAAATATTTCAAAAATCTATTCGAGACAGACAGACGGCGATACCTTAGTACTAGACGTTCCGTTTATATCCTTATTTTAATATATCCTTAAAACGGACTTACCATAAAAAATCTCACATCATCAGCTGATCAAACATTTGTACATGTTTCATATTAATCTGTTACTTTTAATAAATTCTTTACTACACACGCGTTCTGTACAAATATTTAAGTACCTTTTATAAGTATTATAACACGTGCATAAGTGTCCGCCATTTAAAACATTTTCCTTGTAAGGTGTACTCGATGTCAATTACCTATAGATACACAGTATCCCTACTAATATTATAGATGCGAAAGTACGAGTAACTCTGTCTGTCTGTTACGCTTTCACGTCTAAACCACTGAACTGATTTTAATGAAATTTGGTACAGAGATAGAGTTGACCTTGAGAAAGAACATAGGATAGTTACTATCCCGGACTTTTGAAGAGTTCTCTTGGAATCGCGATATAACCGACCTCGACGCGGGCAAGCCGCGGGCGGAAAGCTAGTATGATAATAAATATTAAACAAACATGACGAGCCGAGTGGTAAAGGTTGACACACAATACCCACCAGAACTCCACGCGAACTCGCGACGAGTCGCGAGTTCGATCCTCGCGTAAGACAAGCGTTTGTGTGATCCACGAATGTTTGTCCTGGGTCTGGAAATAACCACACAAGGATTGCACGTACGCTTTCTCGGAATATTCTGTATTTTTAATCAGGTAATTTAATTACTACTTAAAAGCATCAAGCTAATTGAGATATAAAACTTAATTTATTATCTTCTTATGACTTAAGACTCTCATCTCGTTAACTGCTGAACCGATTTCTGTGAAATGAAAGATGATTGATAACCTTGTTGCTATGAAAACTATAATTGCCATTTGTGACAAAATATTGTGAGAACTGTGAGGTCACGAGGTTACTAGAAGGTCCACTTGTTAGTGGTGACCTCAGGTGAATAGCGAACTATTGAAAAGATCGTTTAAACTTATTGAAGTATCACTGACTATTTAAATTGAACCTTATAATTCTATTTTGCAAAGAAACGTTAAGAATTCTAGCCTTACAAGAAGATGAATCTGGAGTCTGAAGCTAGCAGATGATAATGATAATCATCTGCTAGAATTCATATTTTGTTCTAAATTGCTGTTTACAAACGCAATATCCACGGATAGCCGTATAGTATAGGTCACCAACCTGTAAAACAACTGACAACTGTCGCTGGATCGATCCCCGGGTTGGACAGCAAATTGTGTAATTCAGGTTTGCTGGTTTTTTTTTTAACTTTTCAGTGATCAAACTTGAAAATTGTAAAACATTAATAGAAAAAGTCTGCATCCCAGGGGAACTTAGACTCAATGTATCATCCTATTTGCTAAATATGTAACATCATGTCCTCATCAGCCTTGAGTAACCCACCGTTGGGCATAGTTTATGCTGAAGTCCTGCGTCTCTTGCCTTTCACGATCATCCTATCCGTACATCAAAATAACATATCTTGAACTAATTCCTCAGCTGACAGTTCCCTGACCTGCCTACTTCATTAAGCTTCTTTAGCTTAATTAACAAAACCCCTGTAATTATTCAAGTGATCTTAATTAAATTTTTATTATTATTTTGAACAATACTGCTGACCGCTACTCACTGGACATTGTCTTTTGAGACATTACTCTACTTGTGACGCGGTCAGGTAAAAAATATTTGTTGTTATTCTAATTAAGGCCAATGGGGTTACCAGAAAAACAAGTTCTATAAATAGATTGATTCTAACTGAAATAAATTGCTATAAAAGGTTTTAATTGTTGTTGTAATTAGTAAGAAAAAATATATAAGTCTATTTCAAAAAAGTTTCCTAATCACGTCCTTAACGGTTCATGAGATATAGCCTGGTGAGAGACCGACATCACAGCCTTACTAAATATGTCCCTTTTCCCAGTACCAACTAAGCTGCCTCATTGTGTCAAAATTGCACATTTTTTTAGATAATTAGGTATTAGGAAGTTACAAACACAGATGCATGCAAATAATTAGCAACACAAAAACGAACTCTTCCTATTATTGTTAAAACATTAACCATAATTACACCAACATTATTATATTTATAATAATTAACTGCAACAAAAACACACAAGTTTCCTAACCGCAATGTTTTCCGTTTAAATTAACTAATTGAAAACCCTGACGCAGCGCATTTGAACCTTTGAGGATAAATAAATAACAAATTTATTAGAAAAATAAATAAAATTAATTTTCAGAACCCAAAGGTCACAGGTTCACTTCCCGGCGATACAATACGCCACGTAGTTGGTGAAAGGATACAATTAAATTTAGAATTAGACAAAAAACTAGACAACACAGCGTCTGAACTTGGGCTGCGCGTGCGCAGAGTCAATGTTCACACCTCTATTGTTTGTGACCTTTCAAAAGGTTAAAGGTTATCAGGAAGTAACACTTCCGTTTTTTACTATATTTCTATAGAATTTTAACTTAATTAGTATTTTCTCTGAATGCCTAACCCTAAGGAAACGCCTTCATTAAATTTAAATTTTTTTGATGTTTCAGTTGAGCCCCATGAAACACCAGAAAAAGCTACGTAAAAGTAAGTGTTCTTATTATGATTGCTCATTAATTTACACGTCACTACACCGCGTCACGGCGTCACAAGATGTTTGCCGTTCTCTCTGTATATTTAACTAAGACCGTTAGCGGTCAGCTAGCAGACGGGTTAATCACAACCTCAGTTAAACACGTCATAACTATTACTAGGAATTCCCCATCTAGGAAAAAACAGTGCAGTTTTACTGAAAGATTTTTTAGTAATTGCAAAAGAGGCAAGAAAGATAGATATAGGTATATCTTTTTTGTTTATATTTTTATAACGATTCTCGCACCAAGGAATTCAAAACTATGTATCGTGGAGTGTTTCACAAACATTCAAGTCAACATGCACAGGACACCTAGACTTAAAACAAGCTTTTGTCGATACAAACGCTTGTCCAATATAAATTGTTCGCTTGGGAATCGAATCCATTACTTCAACAGTCACTTACCACCAAGCCAACACGACAGTCACACCTTTCTAAATAAATGAATCACTGCAACTTTAATAGCTAATACCGTTCTTCCTTTACATCGGAGTGTTCACAAAAACTACTATATATATATATAAATATATATAACTGCATCAATATAACACTCGTATAGAACCCGCTCTATCTAGTATAGGTATAGTTCGAGGGACCATTGATTATGTCCCGTTATAGAAGAGAATGTGATGTTGAGACAGACAAAACACGATACAAACGAGTGGAATCAGAATGACGTATAGTTTGTCAAAACATTGTCTGTGGGGAGACCACAGAGTATTTAATAGTGCAAGACATACAGATATGGGTAGAACTAACTCGACAGCTTCAAATCGAAAATGATCCCACGGAATATAAAACTGGGTTAAGAACTACCATATATGGTTAATCCTGATTATAAACTATCTGTGTACTAAGTTTCGTCTAAATCCGTTCAGTCGTTTTTGCGTAGAAGAGCAACAAATATCCTTACGTACACAGGCGCATATAATATTAGTCGGGAGTAGGATTATAATGATATGGGATATTGATAGAAATTTAATTCCTTACAATGGGAATGGACATGTGACAATCCTACATAAACGCTCAAAAGTAATCAATATAGATATAATATTAAGTAGCGATGACGTAATTTAATTAAAACCAGGTCCACATCAGATTTACAAATGTATAAAACACTAATTTAACACTAACACGTTGACACTCACTCAGTGTCAGAACTTCTAAGTAATTGTGTCATTTTTTGTGACAAACGAACGCAAAAAGTGTCCCTCTGACACATATAGATCAGTGTGTACTATTTATATATCAGAGTCAGTGAAACATGAAGGTAAACAAAACAACTGACAGTAGACAGCAGAAATATCTGAAAGTGAAAAATAAAGTGTTTGGGAAAGGCCTCCGTCCATTGATTAATTACAATATTTGTTAACACGACTGGATACTTCCTTTATAAAATTATAATATACTTTTATGTATCGTTTTTCACAAAACTGATGAACCCATTCCTCATTTTTATGGCAATGATACAAGAATTCTTACGACTTATCCGGTGTACCCAGTAAATTAAATAGAGATTAATTGTTCATGAATCCTTTTCAAAACGAATCCACCAAGTACCCCTCCTCCCGATCCGCCAGAACTAATTTAATATTAGATTATATATATATATATTATATTATATATATCCTGGGACAACTCATACACGGTCATCTGATCCCAAGCTAAGCAGAGCTTGTGTTATGGTAACCAGACAACTGATAAACTTACTTATATATTTCTAAATACATACATATTATAGATAAATTACGCCCAGACACCAGAAAAAATGGTCATCACACAACATTTGTCCTCGGCGGGAATCGAACCCACGACCTCCGGTATAGCAGTCAGGGTCACTAACCACTAGACCAACAGGCCCCTTCCCGCCAAATAGCATACAAAAAGACACCTAGATATGTAAAAACAATAGCAGTCAGTGGTCTCTAGAGAGCTATACACATACCAGCCTATGTGCGTCCCACTGCTGGGCACAGGGCTCTTAGCATACGGGGAAGATTTCTGAGCATCGACCAAAGCGATATTTACCGTACCAATATTTGATATCCAGGTTTCCGCACGATATTTACCCTCAACGTTTGTCAGTAGTGTCTTGGGATAGTTAAAATAACATTTTAAGAGTCCCATTGATATATGCTTGCGTTTGAATTGAACCCGCACCTCTTACACACAAATCCATAAAAAGCCCTGTATTCTAATATATTGTACTACTAAATAGTTCCAGAGGTTATAAAGTTAATTCTTATCAAAGCTATGTGCTTGTGTTTTTGGTGACCGACATTATTCCGGTTCTCGAAGAATGCGAACGTCATAGATAGTCACGTGACAAGCTGACATCATGTTGTTGTGACGGGCATCGCTGTGAAAGCTGCCAAAATATGGATATAATCATCATCGGCCTAGCCTTTTCCCAACTATGTTGGGGTCGGCTTCCAGTCTAACCGGATTCAGCTAAGTACCAGTGTTTTACAAGGAGCGACTGTCTATCTGACCTCCTCAACCCAGTTACCTGGGCAACACGATACCCCTTGGTTAGACTGGTTGTCAGACTTTTCAAGCTTCCGACTTCCTGTAACGACTGTCAAAGATTTACGAATAATAGCCGGGACCCACAATTAACGTACCTTCCGAAACACGGAAATATGGATATAACTAGTAATGTTACTGAGTATGAGAGTGAATAGCCGAGCGATTTAGGTTTTAACGCTTATGACCACTGTGCGATACGCGGGTTCGAACCTAAATGTTATTAAATGTTTGTAAAAGCCCAAATGTCCCACTGCTTCCATTCCCATTCTTCTTCCACTTGTGTATCTTATGAAAAAGGAAATTATACAACATGGTTTGGAAAAGAAAAAGGAAAATGTTACATCAAATTATAAAAGAAATTATTATAAAACTCCAAATGTATGTGAATGACATTCCTCTTCGACAAGTGACGTGACTCTGACTTGTCAGTTCAATACATTTGAGGGATCCGTCAGCGTTAGCGAGGAGACATGTAACTTGTGTGCAGACCCTGAATTTTCTCCACGTATAGCAAGCATTTATAATTGTAACCATTATGTAAAATTCTGGAAAGTTTCACGTTTCAAGAATGACGATTTCCATTCATAATTAGTCTCAACAATTAACCAAATAAATTAATTCGATAAACTGAGGGTTTCTGACGTCATGATACAATTTTACTCCGAAAAATTGATAAGAAATAAAATTAAACTAATATTATATAAATGGTGTTCATTGAAACAAGTTCTTATTAGGTCAGAATAATATTAGACGTGTTTCAGATATTTTTAGATAAATGTTTGTAAGTATGCAAATATTCAGAATGGTACAAATACTGGTCAAGTACAAAAGCATGCAAAGGCTAGAGATAAACAAGCATTAGTAACCCATCAAATTTCTGCCCGTAACAACCTTTGCTTAACCTTGATGTTCAATTTCATAACCAATTTGTGGTTCTAGCGGAAAAGACGGACAGACATAGCAGCCACAGTTATGGAGTTCCGTTTTTACCGAACCTTCCTTTCCGTTTCTATACAGAGCTCTCAATTCTCAAAATGAAGAATTGACTGGTCTTTTGAATTATTGTTTATCCAAAATCCTAATCAGCTGATCAAAACGAGTATGGATAGAGACATATTTCGTTTCTAAATAGACCTCTTCTTTCTGGTCTGACTGCACGAATAGCCGACTGGTATATAGGTCGCCATGCCAAGACCCACTATGTGTGATGAGTACCCAGTGTGGATTTTATCCCGGTTTAGGAATCAAGAAGTATTTGTGTGTGTCTTCCCCGAATGCTTGTTCCGAGCCTGATTATCATGTGCATATGACGTAAATGTCTGTAAAAACCTCTGCGACACAAGAATTCAATCTTATTTCGGGAATCTTTTTAAATAAATGTCATGTACCATTTTTTTAAATTAAAACCGGCATTATTAATTGTCAATTAGCGAATCTATATCACACATAGCAACAGGTTCCTGCCGGTATGCTGTGCGTAACGTGTTATGGCGTCAACACCTGATGGTTGAGAAGAGCAATCATTATGGAATTCTGAAACTGGTTTCAACACGTCAACATACACGGTACGAGTGATTGACACGATATGAAGATACCGGAATATTTTCCTGCATTTTTTTTTACTTATATTACACGTGTTTGTTGTATGGAGCTGAGACGCTATGGTGGTAGTAGAAAATCACTTCTGAGGATGATATAAAAGAGGGTGAGGAATCGAAATGCATACAAATTTTTCACGATTAACTGGAATACCAAGAAGGAGGAGTCTTCAAGTGACGTCTGAAGTCTGTCACTCCTAGCTTGAGCGCAAAAGAGTGTCAGACTTCCTCCTCTGGCCTGTGTGTACTAGGACCTCGGCAGGCATCGGCACATGTAGGCCTGAGCTTGCTTACATCCCTCTTTAGGATTTGAACTTCTTAGTCGTGCTTAGGGCATAAAATGAACCGCATTGATTGCCTGAAGCCGGAAAACGGTTCTGAGGTTGCCATAAAAAAGGATAGGAAACTCGTACATCTCGTCCGTCTCAGCATTTTGGGTTATAGTAAAAAGAGTTAGAAATTCAAAACCGGCTTTAAGATATCATTCTCACATTAATTTATTCTCTCCATAAAATAGTATCAACCAAGGCATACACGACCGCTGAACTTACAAAGATGAGCTTTTGCCTGTAGCGAACAGAGATGGTTCGTTATTACATAATATTACACAATATTTACAAAAAAAGCACGCGAAGCCATGAACATTGTTGTTTAAGTCAAGATTAAATGTGAGATGCGAAATTCTTCAAGTATTTTGTTGTGAAAGCGTAACAGATTGACTTTCGCATAAATTTTGTGATGTTCATGCACGTAGAGTTTACGAATAAAGCAAATAAAATACAATAAAATTATTTCAGTTGTAATTTATCACCTATCGGACGAAAACCCACACTAAAATTATACGCTAAAATAACAGAACTGTTTGTGTTTCTTTGTAGGCGGTTACTTCTAAACTTTGTTCTAAACTTCATGAAACTTTGCTAAAAGTGAACTTTCCGCTACGACAAATCATAAAGACAAATAAAAACCACATTGTAAGAATATTAGAAAACTGGATCCTTATTAAAGGGAGAGCACCAAAATACATATTAATCTATCCTGAGGCTGTAAATTATAATCTGTGTCGATCTAAATAATATATCATTCTTCATTAAACATGTTAGGACTTGTTATAAGGTGATCTAAAACGAGCTGACCTGTTCCCAGGTCATCGTCAACTATTTTTGAGGTTATGGCACTCACGAATAACGTAGCTTTCTATTGGTATAAGAATTTTCAAATTCGGTTTAGTAGGTTCTGAGATTACCCCCTACACCGTCACAAAGGCACGAACTTCACCTCTTAGTAATATTAGTATAAATTGGCTACTATAGAATTTTATGGGAATAGAATTTTATGTAGAAATTACTAGAATTCTTCATCACTTACTTACTAAGGGCCAAAACATATAATTTAACCAGGTTTCCTTAAATTCTTTCCTTGTCTAATATATTTCTTACTAATTTCTAGGAAAATGGAATTAAAAGGTTTTTCTTTATTATTATTATTAAATTAATCATATTGTTTAAAGAATAACTGTTTGTTTCCTATACCAATGTATTAAGGAGATAAAGTTTATGATGTTGTGGGATAAATCTCAAAAACCGCTTAACTGATTTTGAAAATGCTTATAATAGTAGAAACATACTCAACCCGAATTTTATTGCTAATGAAAAAGGCAGGAGTCAACTAGTTTCTAATCAATTGCTTTTTTTTTTTAAACGTTTGTTATTATTAAATGAGAACAGTTAGTAAAAGAATAATAACACATCCTTCCAATAAGATTACCTCGCGAATCATCGACCGACTCAACAAAAAACCTGAATCGAAACATAAAACAAATTTTACCAAAAACGAGTTCCGAAAAAAACTCACCAGGTCAAGAAATCCAACACTATCATTTTCTTTTTTCTTAACATGCATATCATACGCTTTGCCCTTATGGCTCACAAACCGTTTACATTGGCCTTTCATCACTGGTTATTAAAAAATCAAACTGTCAAACTGTCACTTGTATTCGCGCGGTTTTTGTCAGTGATGGCGGCGCGACCGCGTCGTGTCGCGGGACTGACTCTACTGGTTGTGTTTAATGCGGGCTTCGGATAAAACTTGCGCTAAGTTATTGTTTTGCACGCGTTTGGGGAAATACTGGTGTTGGGGAGAGAGTCTGTGATGTGGTGTACGTCAGAGATTTGTTTTTAATAATAATATGAAAATTATAGGCAGAAGAAAAAAGGAGCAGAATTTATTTCCGAGATGTAGGTTTCATTGAACCTGTTTTTCCTCAATTTTTCAGGCGAAAGTATTAGATTAACATCAATGGATAGCTAATGGACAGATAATTTTAATTAAAAGTTAATTTATTTATTTTATTTTGTCTATTTTTTTTTTCTTTAGTAATCAAATATTGCAAGTCCAATTTGTCCCACTCCCCGTTTTCAGGTTGAGCTGATTGTCACGCCATACACACGCATTTTGCACGCGTATTCATTGCGTGGTAATGCAATATAATGTTATATAGCTGATCTGATATCAGTTTCTTATATAATGTAGTATGAAATTTTCTGTTTTATATATTTTGGAAAGAGTAACTTATAGAGTTTTTTTTGCCAGTTCTTTTCCTTATGATCGTATGTTGGAACCCAGCAACTACTGCAACTAGAGTCATATTTTGTTTCCTAACATATCCCTTAGATTGTTAATATTTGATTCGTGTTTCCGAATATTTTGATACGAAATAAAAGAAGCCAGCTTATTAAAAAAAAACTTATTAACTCAAATTGCAAAAAAGACGTCTTCGACTAAGTTTGAAAGAAAGTAAGTAATTAATAACTTTCTTTTTTTGGAAATATATTGATACAATGAATAAAATTTGTATACAATTTTAAAAGCGATGTCCAAGGCATAATTAACTGAGTATTTAACTCTTTGCGGTTGGAGAGAAATATTCATAACAATACAAACTCCTAATATAAACGTGCTAATTAAACTACAATATTTATAAACGTCAATAACCTGTCAACTCACAAATATCACGACTCAATACTTACTATTCTAAACCACAACAAAAAAGGAGGAAGTTCTTAATACAATAGAAGGGCGTCGATATTTACTCAGTACCGTTATTTAATATGTCCCGAGTTCTGACAACCAGTACCAAGCATAATGTAAGTATAGCTTCTGTCCCTTTTCCCTTCTGCCCTATGGTTGATGTAAAAGGGTGATTCTCCGGAAAAAATTAAAACAAGTTAAAAACGTCATTGTCCTCACCACACTTTTGATACTGCAGATTGATGTATTCTATATTATTTTTATCCAAGTTCGTAAAGTACTCAGGCTACTAATAGATGACTTAAAAATTTAAACAATTTAGTACTACAGTTATTTAGACCAGTTGGTGAGGATAATGACGACGTTAATTTGTGTTATTTTTTTTGAAATGAAATGAAATTATTTTTTCTGCAAATAGGATATTTTTTATCACTTTTACATGTCTTTTTTGAGAACGATGGAGCCGACATTTCCTAGCTGACTACCCTAAGAAGAAATGTCGAAACAGACTCAGGGGTCGCAGTCTCTTTTAAAGTCCAGACAATTTTCAAATTCGAGTGTATAAACTAATGCAGAGTATTTCAATAAATTGATAATATACCTGCATAAGGTTTATACTTACAAAAAAAAATGTATAAAAAAGATTTAAAAAATAATAACGCAAATGAGTTGCATGTTATTAAATCAAATAATAATTAATATTAACAAAAATAAATTCATGCAAAAGCACAAAAAATGTCACATATGTATAAAATAAATAAAAATAAAATAAAATTTCTTTATTTCAGACTCAACAGAAGTCCATACGTTGTTAGTGAGTTAGTAACAGAAAATGCTTATATGCGATGTTAGTGTTATTAGTACTTAATTACATAACCCTATAGCTAATTCCACCCAGTGCCTTTGGATGGGACAATCCGGCCTGTTAGCAATCATCTTCAGGATGCTGTTACGAGTGCCGCGCAAGCGTTGCAGTAAGGAAGCCGCCTTCTTACGCATGATGGCGTGAAAACCATCCGTGTGGGCTGCAGCAAACATTCCCGATGCACTGCAACGCCGCGACAATCGCAACAACATCCTGAAAGCGTTGTTGTATTGTACGCGCAGGACATTATAAGCTCGGCCCGTATATGACACCCATAGGCCGCTCGAGTAGAAAGACTGACAGAACGCCTTAAATAAGCTCACCTTGACGTCTGTCGTGCAGCGAGCGAACCTACGGGCGAGCATGTTGCCCCGAACCGCTAAAGCCCTGCGCTCGCGCTCTCTGTCGCCGTCATCACGAAGGTCACTGGTGACAACATGGCCCAGATACTTAAAACTATCAACAATTTTAAGCTCTAAGCCGTTGAGATATACCGGAGGTACACGGCGGGGCTGTTGTTTAGGTGCTTTAAACACTAAGACCTCGCTCTTCTTTGAGTTGTATTTAAGGCCGTGCACCTCCGCATATGACTCACAGATCGACAGCAATTCCCTCAACCCTCAACTCATCGATGGACTGAGCAACACCATGTCGTCTGCATAACTTATATTATTGACACATGTACCGTCTATGTGGCAACCGACATGTGTGCCGCTCAGTCGCTCGATAAGCTGGTTGATGTAAATATTAAATAACAGAGGTGAGCTCAGTCCCCCCTGCCTCACACCACATTCCATTCTGTACTCATCTGACAGAGTACCAACCCATCTCACCCGATTCATCTGGTGAGCATACCAGTATCTGAGGAGGGCTGTGTACTCCACCGGCACACCCGTGCCCCTCAACTTGTCCCACAGCACGTCATAAGATACAAGATCGAAAGCTTTCGACAAGTCGAGGAAACACGCGTACACCGGTGTCCTCCTCTTAGTGTAGTACTTGACGGTGTGTTTCAAGCTAAGAATGGCACTCTCTGTAGACACTCCCGCCTTGAACCCGAATTGGGCATCATGTACCTCTACGTGTTTCAGGAGACAGCTATTTAACAGACCGTCAAGCACCTTGGCAGCGGTAGTAGCGAGCGATATGGGTCGGTAGTTGTTCATGTCAGATGTGTCACCCGTTTTGTTTTTAACTACAGGGACTACTATCGTCCGCATGAGCGGTTCCGGCAAGTAAGAATGACCTATGCACAGAGAGTAAAACAATGACAAAACCCTAGACAGGTGGACTCCCGCGTGTTTAAAGTGTTCGATACTGAGACCATCATGACCCGGTGACTTTCCGCGTTGCATACGTGAAATAATTGTAGCTACTGTCTTAGCTGGTATTTTCGCATTTCGTCCTGTCACAATAGTCTCAGTATCCCTCACTTCAGCAGATGTCGGGCCTAATGGTGACCGCACAGAAAAATGGTCCTTAAAAGAATCAGCAATATTCTTGTGATCAGTAATTACTGTTAATATAAGATTATATGCAAAAGCACAAAACATGTCAATAATTATGTACACAAATAATGATAGCTGTATAAGCGAGCAGTTCAATCCCAAGCATTTTTATCATTTAAATAATCTGATATTTTGTAATATCCTTTTCCGGATAGTTTTAATTTAATAAAAGTTTTAAATTTCTTAGTCGGTAGCTTACGAACATGAATGGGAAGCTTGTTGTAGAAACGTATACATTGACCCATGAACGAGTTGCTTACTCTATGGAGACGAGTAGCATGTACGACTAAATTATGTTTGGAGAGTTTTCTGGAGAATTACCCAAAACCTGGTGTCAGAGTTTGAACTGCCTGTAAGCCTCTGACCTGACTTAACATACCCTTAAGAAATTCCCAGGGCTCAAATTCCGCTATTTACAATTGCCATAACAATAATTATTAAATTGCCAGTGAGTGCCCCGTACTGAATTTCCAATTATTATGTTGGCAAAATGTTTAGAAGAATACGAATAGTGTAATTTGTATTCGGCAATTGTAAATAGTAGAATTTGGACCCAGGTGTGTTAATGTCTGACCCATGTTTTCCTGTATCTTAAGTCTTAACATAATTACACATGTCTTAACACAATACATTCACATTAGACATATACATATTAACATCAGAGACAAAAAAAAATATCATGCATATCTCAAAAATATTTATTCTAAGTTTGAATCAAACCCACGACCTTTTGGTAAAGCAGTCAGGGATACTAACCACTAGACCAACAGCACAAACACTTCTTGTTAAAACCAACAACAAAAAAGAAGGTTATTTACCTTCTCAAAACTTGCTCTAGTTCATATAATTGTATGTCACCGGCGCGGGCGCAGCTATGACGCAGATAGGAAACATAACATTCTAAGAAGTCATCTCATTAACTATCGGATGTTTAAATCTATATCTGTACTAATACTATACTAATATATAAAGTTGAAGAGTTTGTATGTTTGAACGCGCTAATCCCAGGAAGTACTGGTTCAAATTTCCTGTGTTGAATAGACCATTCATCGAGGAAGGTTTTAGGCTATATACCATCACGCTGCGACTAATAGCAGCGAAGATACAATGGAAAATCCTTACTAATATTATAAATGCGAAAGTAACTCTGTCTGTCTGTCTGTCTGTTACGCTTTCACGTCTAAGCCACTGAACTGATTTTAATGAAATTTGGTACAGAGATAGAGTTGACCTTGAGAAAGAACATAGGATAGTTATTATCCCGGACTTTTGAAGAGTTCTCTTGGAAACGCGATATAACCGACATCGACGCGGGCGAAGCCGCGGGCGAAAAGCTATTGTGGAATGAATAGGAATAATTATTCATCTTCGAGGGATTCCGTTCAAAAATTCCTAACTTATATCTTCTAACCACGCGGACGAAGTCGCGGGCAACAGCTAGTTTCACAATATTTATTGACAAGTTTGGAAAAATGTCACTCCCTATTACTCAGTAAGTTCTTGTTAATTGTAATTGTTTCCGAGATTGAATCGTTTGATTGCTGCGTATTTTTATACATAGGTATTTTGGAAAATACTTTTAGTAAGACCATTTGAATTATTAGATGTTTACCTAAGGTATAGGTATCATATTTGGTACTTTATAAAGGTAGGTCGTTAAAACCGAGGATACACTCACTTTTCTTGTTTGTTTGTTTGTCATTCCGGTTTGATTTTTGCAATTCAGTTTCGAGACACTTCCCGATAAGCTAGCAGGCTGAAATCTTCAGGGTAGCTTCAAACCAGATGACGATGCAATTTACAACTACAAAGACGGCCGGACAGATTTTGATAAAATTTGAATGGAGTTGAAACACTTAAGAACGTGGGTATTTAGATTGTTTAAATCTATTAATTCTTAATTCTGAATATGGAAATAAAAGCCAGTCAAAAAGCAATTCGAAAAAAAAACTTGTTTAAAACCTCTTTGGCCCCAAAACAAATTACCCCGTTAAAGTTTCAAATAATCATAATTTGTCAAGTTTACCTGCCTAAACAACAACAACATTTTAATGTTATAACAATTAAAACATTATAGTTCTACTAAAACATTAACACAACCACGTGGACTATAAACTATACAATATTTGTGACGATTCTTGTCATTTTGTTGTTTATAAAACAGGGCCCCAATTCTGCTATTTACAATGGCCGATGAATGATTAAAATGCCACTTTTCCTATTCTCTTAAAAATAATTCTACGCAATAATTAGAAATTCAGTACGGGAAGGTACACTTAAGGTCAATACAATTAACTTCCAATTATTGTATTGTTAAAGTGCTTAATAGAATAGAAATAATTTCATATTTATTCCAATTGCCATTCATTCATCGGCCGTTGTAAATAGCAGAATCGGGGCCCTGGTTTACTACTCTACCATAGTATTATTATAATAGGTTCCATAGGTAAGTATCAACAATAATAATGTGTGCAATAAATGTACAATAACTTGTAATTAGCGTGGAGTCATAAAACATTGAGTATTGTTACAAATTAAAGCATGGCTATTTCAAGTACTGGTTTTCTTCAAGAAGTAAATTATTTCATTAAATTAAAATGATTGAAGTGCGAGTCAGACTTTTAGCACGGAGAGTTCAGCTCAAATATGCAAAAGATACAAAATATACAAATGACTTCTAATGAAAAAAACTACCGAGCATGATGTAAATTCATGGGACTAGTTGCCATTTCACGTTATTGAAAAATGAATCGACAGAATCGTTCCATCCAGTCCGAATTTCTGACGTAGCGTAAAAATACAAACGAATTGAAAAACTTCCCTCTTTGAAGTCGGTTAAAAAACATGGGACATTGATGTACGGAGTTTTTTTATAATATTCATATTTGTGTAACCAAGACGAGAAAACGAAAAAGAAAGAAACAGTTCAGGCCATTATACATCCCCTATAACTTCGTTGCGGTGTAACTAGAAGCCTGTATTTCCAGTCACCAAGCTATCTAATACGAGATTTGTATTCGTTGACTTTATATCGCCTGATATGAAGTTATATATAAACATAAACCGGCTCTCAAAATAAGCTTATAGCCGTTCATCATCGGCCTAGCTTTACCCCAGCTATGTTGTGGTTGGCATCCAGACTTACTGGATACATCTTGAGCGCTGACCTTGATCTGCGCAGAAGTAATTTTTGGGTCCCTTTTGCGGTATGAAGTGAGGCGCGGGCAGGACTCAAGTGCAGTCGTCGCACCGCACCGCATCGTGTCATAGACGTCGTTCGTGATTGGTTGAAATTCGTTCTTTGCTGCAGTTGCATGCACCTCAAGACGACGAGTACGTGCAATTGATTGGCTGTTAATTTTACGATGCGCAAAGCGATCCCCACTTTTCCGCCGAGCGCTCAAGATGCGTGCCGGTTACTATACCAGTGTTTTACAAGGAGCGACTGCCTATCTGACCTCCTCAACACAGTTACCTGGGCAACACGATACCCCTTCGTTAGACTGGTTGTCTGACTTTCTAGCTTCTGACTACCTGTAACGACTGTCAAAGATGTAAGATGATGTCACTTTTTCTGATTTGACAACCATCTATGGTTGCCCCATTCATGGACCGACCGTATTAAGTCTAAATATAACTTAGATAACGAAAAAAAAATCTTTATAATTCTAATAAATTTGACAAGATACTCTATTAAGTATGGACTAAACCTAATTATGTAACATATAATTATTGAGAAATTAAATCAGATTGGGATGAACTATTACACAACCTGCTTTACAAATCTAGTTATTTTTATAATTATTGTCGTAGAAACTTCCTGAATGACTACTTTACACTGTCATGGTCAACGAACAAAGTGAATTAATGAAAGTGCCACAAATAGACACAACCGTGTCACTGTTAAGCGGTGATCAACTTTAGCACAGTCATGAATATTTGTAGTGATTTGTAAATTATGAATTTTCACAATAACCATATCCGTTGTCCATAGCATTGCATTTGTTTTTAAGTATTTTGACGTATTTAGCCTCTCACTTAAATTGTATATCTTTCTATCGTCATTTTTGCAAGAGTTTTTTGTTTACTGACAAGTAACACTCACTCAAGATGCAATATAATTTATTACTTTTAATTTAATGTACTACATTATACCATTATTCAGTTCGACTCGCCCGCCGCGTCAGCTCATGATTAAGGATTCCGGTTGGGCCCGAAACTAGTCGGGCTACCCCGATAAATACGCGTGAGTAAACCGTTACATCACTTAATAATGAAACAGTCTCACGATAGTTACTATCAAAAATACATACATACCAGTTGGTAAATATTAGACATAGAAACAAAGATGGACCCTATTGGGCACAGCACATTTATAAAAGAGAGGAAGAACCCATTTTGCTCAGTATAGTTCTGTCATACACCAGCATAAGCACTTCCATCTTCTGTCCTATGCTCCGTGTGATGGCTAGAGAAAAGAAAGGTCACGGTCACTTGTAATTCACAATTTTGGTGTCAAACATCTCGTTCTTTGAATCACTTTACCGAAGACTGACGTCATAAATATAGGCTTAACACGAAATGTTACATAACTTCCTGCCCATTTTTAAGCTGGAATGAAAAACCGACCCGGGTTGGTTTGAGATGTCCGTCGTGAGGCATTGTGTGTCTTTCTATGCTATTGTAGCTCTGGAACGAATGTACCGATCTTGATTTAGTTTTTCGGTTATAAGCTTCTTAGGATGTGTTGCCATGTTCTGCGAAAATAGTCATATATTGGCTGATTATACAAGATATTATATTTCCAAATTCTGAATTTTGAATCATTGTAAAAAAACCGAAATGACATTTTGAAACCATTACCTTATTTTCAATTATTTTCAGGACCATTCTGTTTTATAATTTACAAATACATGATATTTCCGTTATTAATTATGTAAACCCGATGGGCTAGACACTGCTAAAGACAGCCCACATACAGGTCATTGAGTTTAAAAGTCCCTTCGGAATGACTCATAAGTTACCAAACACAACCTCGACAGAAGCGATACCTTCTCTTAAGACAAATTGACGATATCAAAATTAAATGCTAATGTAAAATAAACTTAAATATCATATTATGTACAGAACAAAAATAAAGATAAGCTGCTTTAAAGTTGAAGAGACGTAATATGCGGTTGTA
Organism: Trichoplusia ni; assembly: GCF_003590095.1. NCBI lineage: Eukaryota > Metazoa > Arthropoda > Insecta > Lepidoptera > Noctuidae > Trichoplusia > Trichoplusia ni. The sequence goes on from NW_020800238.1 coordinate 23,608, forward strand.
AAATTGCACCGTTGTCACATTTATTTCCAAATATTATCAAATTTTAACGTTACGAACTAAAATAATAATAATAAATGATAATAAATGCGGACAACATCACACACATTGTTCTGAACCCAAAGTAAGTTGCTAGAGCACTTGTGTTATGGAATTCAGATACAACGAAGGTACCACAAACACCCAGACCCGAGACAATGTAGAAATAAGATTTTTTTGCATTGACCAGACCGGGGATCGATCCGGGACCTTAGAGCTAGCGACACCTTGACACCGGTGCGTACGCCACTCGACCACGGAGGTCATCAATATATCGTCGACTAAAAATAGTTTTAACTCCTTTATCATTATATGTTAACACTGCTGAGTGCTGACATATATTATTTAAGATATCCTTATAATTTACCTGTAGGCCCCCTGTACTCTGTCTGTTCCCGTCACAACTATTTTCAATACTAACTGTTACCCTCTACAGTGCATTGACATCTGCGCGGGATTCCCCCGGAGCGGCGCCGGCGCAGCTTAATGTTCCCGACGCCCGCTTACATCTGTAGCAGTCTTTACCTTATAAGATACGTAGATTTCTTTAGTAAAATAAACGTGTGCTTAAGACGTAGTAAAATTGTATAATTAAATGCATGTTATGTAGGTTACATTGCCATGGTAGTGCGATTGGGAGAGATAGGTCAAAGAATAAACAAAACCAATTTTCTTCTGTCCAGGGGCAATATAAAATCTGTGAAAATGTAAACTGTCTAGACCGTCCATGAGATACAGCCTGGTGACAGACGTACAGACAGCACTTCATCAGGTATAGTTTACTCTGGGTACGGAACCCTAATAACTTTATTACTTTTTTATATCCCACTGCTGGGCAAAGGCCTCTAGATCATCACACCACCTTCGTCGCGGACGACCTCGGCAACGATTTCATTTCTCTGGCGTCCAGTGGGTGACGATTTTTACCCATCGACCAAGGCCCCGATTCTGTTATTTACAAGGGCCGATGAATGAATAGAAATTGGATTAAATTGGCAATTTTTCCAAACAATAATTGAAAATTCATCGTATTGACCGTGAATTTTCCACCCAGTACTGAATTTCCAATCATTGTGTTGGAAAAATGCTAATTTAATCTTTCTATTCATTCATCGGCCATTGTAAAATAGCAAAATTGGGGCAGAACTCACTCCCACTTCAGCCTGGCGGTTTCCTCTGCGACATCTGTCATGACGTCATTTACCGATAGAGCACAACCGGTTATAAACATTTTGCATAGTATTACAATAATATTTAATATTATATTCGAGATCATTATGTAAACAGTGTCTCTGTTTGAGGTAAATCTAATTTAAACTATAAAATGACAATTTTCCTGATTGAGTACACCACTATCTACTAACACACCAAAACCAACTGTATTTCAAGCAGTTAAGGTACATTATAGCATATCAAGATTGATGATATCATGTGGTGGTATGTGTGACGTCACCAAGGTACCTGCAGACAGGGGAAGCACCATGTCTTTCCCTGTGGATACGTCATCGAATAGGCTCATAGAATATGTAATGAATGAGGTAAAACTATGTTTTAAACTAAGATTAATATCTAATGAAAAGTGAGGAAAACATCCAAACGGTAAACCTGGACTGTATTGCTATAGAAAAATCCACTGTTTGTTTGTAAGTCATCGTTCTATTTTCCTTTGATTTCCGCCTTGAGGATTTTAGTCCTTGTGTCTCGTTGGGTTTCACAAACATTCAATTTGCATGCGCATGGACACCCAGACTCAGGACAAGCATTCGTAGCTCACACAAATGCTTGTCCTCCGCGGGGTTCGAAACCGCGACACGTCGCGATCTGTGGATTTGTGTGGTGACTTCAACCACTCAGCTATCCGTCCAGTCCTTCACTAATTTTAAGCAGCTGTATAGTAGTAGTTCAATCTCAACGCAGGTAAAGCACCAATGTGAAGTTTTCAAAGTGGAATTCTTAATTAATGTAGACCACGACTTGATCAGCACGCTAGCTCAGTTTCCAAATGACTGCACTGATAGCCGAGTGGTTGAGGTCACCACGCCAAACCCACAGAGCGCGAAGTGTCGCAGGACACGCGTTTGTGTGATCCACGAATGTTCGTTCTGAGTCTGGGTATGTTTGTGTAAGTGACTTGAATGTTTGTGGAAACACCCGAGATACAAGAATTAAATCCTTAGCGCAGGCGTAATTAAAAAAAAATGACATAAAATCCAGGTTTCCTCACGATGTTTTCCCTCACCGTTTGACCACTGACAAATTGTAAAGGAAAATGTCGCTAAAAATATGAAAATCATAAAGTTAAAGATGCTGAGACCTTTAGCCTACAGCAGGACACTAATTGTCACCACTAAAGTGAGTTGTATTTAATGATAGTCTTAAGCGAACGCTTAGGTATAATATAATATGCAAAACTATCTGTCATTAATATCAGGAAAAATACAAGAAGTAAACCAGTTTAATGCAATTACCTATAATCTTATACTAACATTGCAAAATGGAAATTTTGAGAGGTTGTACGGGATAATCTTAGGAATTACTGAACAGAATTTGAAAATACACATACTAATAGTATATGGTATAGTCTTTCAAGCATAGAGAAACAGACTTTTTAAATTCATAATTTTAAATATAATTAAAAAAAAATAGCGGAAATCATCAAATAACTCCTTTCGATTTGAGCGGGAGTATCGGACGTCTACTGTCTAAAGCCCACCCATATTCCTTCCTTTGCTCTCCGTGTACCGGGACCATGATAACCCCTTCAGACAATCCCGCTGCCCCGGCAGGAACCCTGGACTTCTGGTTTTATTGATTAATACAATTTTCCATTATTCCGTATTTAACTAAAAAAGCCATCCGTTCTAACATTTTCCATATCCCGACTAATATTAATATTACTAGCTGCCCGCGACTTCGTCCCCATGGGTAGAAGATATAAGTTATGATTTATACCTGCCCTGTTTTTTTTCACATTTTCTATTGTATCTTCATTCCTATTAGTCGCAGCGTGATGGTTTATAGCCTAAAGCCTTCCTCGATGAATGGTCTATTCAACACAAAAATGATTTTTCAATTTGATCCAGTAATTCCAGCGATTAGCGCGTTCAAACAAACAAACAAACTCTTCAGCTTTATATATTAGTATAGAGAAATACGAAAATAACTCTATCTGTCTGTCTGTTACGCTTTCACGTCTAAACCACTGAACTGATTTTAATGAAATTTGGTACAGAGATAGAGATGACCTTGAGAAAGAACATAGGATAATTTTTCATCGAGGACTTTTGAAGAGTTCTCTCGGAAACACGATATAACCGACCTCGACGCGGGCGAAGCCGCGGGCGAAAAGCTAGTGTATTTATAAAACCCGCTTCGTACCTGAAGCGTTTAATTGGTACTAAATAATAACAGTTTAATTAAAAAAATTAGAGTTTCTAAGAAGCTATGACACGGTCGTGTGCCGGCGCCGGCGCAGCGCGGGGATCCCCGCCATGAGTCACTCGCTTCATTCGCATTTACTTATGGACCAGATATTTCATATATTACGGTAATATTTGACAGCTAGTGTTCATAGCATTTTATTTTTGCTACTGTGATGTATAAGAGGAAAATATCTTAGACATTTTTTCGTTAGGTACTAGCTGTTAGTCGCGGTATCAAATCAAATCAAATCATTTATTGCTTTGCAAACATGGGTTGTTACAAATAGATGTATCACCCGCGCAGTTGCTTTTTATACCATTACCTTAATTTAAGGAGGTCGGATAAAAAGCTAAAGAGTCAGCTACCTTCATGACCGTTTGGGTTTGAAAATCTACCAAACAAACACACTAACATACTTTCGCATTTAAAATATTAGTATGACTAGCCCGCGGTTTCGTCCGGTTGATATCGCTTTTAAGTGCAAACAAGATGCAATCTGTAGCACCATCTGCAGTCGGGTATTTTTTTATCTAGGATGTCACCTAACTCCGTACTAAATTTCATAAAAACTAGTAAAGCCATTTCACATTGAACAGGTAACAAAAATACATTCATCTTGTATGAATGTACTTCTGTCGCCGCTAGAATCTATAAAACTCGATATTTAGCAACGATTGTACATTTCATGGGTTTAATTTATTGCAATTACATTTATCACCAGCCTATATGAACCCAAACCGAAATGTGGCCTCTCACTTAACCAGTCTTATTACGTCTGTCTCAGTAATTAATAAATAAGTTGTGTTAAAGCATAAAATAAACGCATCAAGGTCTATAGTACTTGTAAAAACTGGGGAAGCTTCAGCTGATGGCCTGACACCAGACACACTAATGCACAACAATTATCTCGTTAAATATAAAACAGATGTAACTTCTCTTCAATTAAGATTACGAGTCATTGTTCAAGTTACTGTTAATAATAAAACTGAAAGCTATTTTTTGCTGACAAGCATTTGTGTGATCCACGAATGCTTGTCCTGAGTCTGGGTGTCTTGTGCATGTGACTTGAATTTTTGTAATATAAACCCCGCGATATAAGGATCAAATTCCTTAATGCGGGACGATTTTTTTAATGCAGTTATAATATTCCACAACTTACACACAACGCCATCTAGTCTCAACTAAGCAAAGCCTGTATTATGAGTAAGTACTAGACAACCGATAAGCATACTTAAACATTTCCAAATACATACATAATATAGATAAATTACACCCAAATACAGAAAAAATTATCGTGCTGATCACACAAACAATTGTCCTGGGTGGGAATCGAACCCACGCCCTCCGATGTAACAGTCAGGGTGACTGACCACTAGACCAACAGGCCAGTAATCATTTCATTAAGTTGTGTTGCGGTTCGCAGATACAATGCATGCTTTAATAAGATAATTACAATTAAATAAAAACTGATGTGTTTTACACTTTAATAATATTTCCTTGTTTTTTATTATCAGTAGGAAATGCAAGAATCAGATGAGCTAGCGAGGTCTCGAGTTCGATTCCCAATTAGGATAAAAAATATTATATTTTTAAATTATTATATTTTTTGAAAATAATTGATGTTATATAATTTAACAGTAGCGAGGCGGTAAAAATTGTACGCAATTTTTGTTATGGCAAGCTTAATTAGCAGTCAGGGCGCCAAACCACTGGACCAACAAACCAGATCTCCAATTCTGCTATTTACAACGGCCGATGAATCAATGAAATTTGGTATAGTCAAGGTCAATACAATTAACTTCTAATTATTGTATTGGCAAAATTCTAAAGAGAATAGGAATAATTTCAAATTTAATCCAATTGCCATTCATTCATCCGCCATTGTAAAATAGCAGAATCGGGGCCCAGTCCAAGATTGTGTGAAATCATCCCCGAACTACGGTTAGGTATCCAACCTGCACTATCTAACAAAGGTTTCCTACTGAGTCACCGAGACCGCGAGAGGATTCTGCGAACCTCTAGGAAGTGAAACAATATTATTAATCGTATTATTAATGTAGGTTTTTGGTTTTACCCGTGACTTCTGTCGGAAACTTTTATTATTTTTTATAAAATATGTGTTATGTCTTTGTAGTAAGTCAGTTGAAAATACAAGGAATATAAAATCGATTGGTTTTAAAACCTGCACGATAGCCGCGTGGTAAAGGTTACTTAGACAAAGCCACTGTGCAAGACTGTGTCCTAGGTTCGATCCCCGCGTAGGATTCCACGAATGTTTAGACTGAATCAGGCTTTTTATGTGCACATGTCTTGAATAGTTGTGAAACCACGACACGAGAACAAAACTAAACCAGTTTCGGAACCAATTCCGCTGTGCGTTTATTATACTAAAAACTATAAACGATTTAGACTACTACCACACTAGAAATCACACGACATATTATTATAAATGAGAAACTATGTGAGCATATATGTTTGTTACGTCTTCATGCCTAAACGGCTAAATCGATTTTAATGAAAATAAAATGAAGTTAGCTAACACCTGACATTAACACATATTCTGTTTTTAATGTTTTTGGACCTATTACCGCTGCCGTGATAGATTATGTAAGTCACAAACAACAGCTAGTTTATGTTATATTAAAACTGTAATGATAAAAACTAAAATTAACATTTCACACGTAATAACGTTTGTCTCCTGCGTATCTCAGGTTTATATTATTTCTCACACATATTGTTCTAGACTCAATTATACTTAAATCTGGTAATCATTAAATTTTATTACATTTGAGTGAGGCCTACACCAAAATAAAACAAAAATATATAAAATTTGTATATTTTGTAGGCAAAAAAAAATTGTAAAAAAACCAGTCAAGTGCGTTTCGGACTCGTGACAGTGAGAATTCCATTTAAATGAGGCTGAACATTAGCCGAAAACAATGTAAGTCCATTATGCGTATGAAGATATGTACCAATGTTGCTTATCATCGAATTTCACCACGCTTGTGAGCTGCCCCACGGTGGGGCGCCATTACCGAAGCTGTTAATAACACCAGCCTGTAACTGTCCCACTGCAGGCCTCTCATACAGAGAACGAGCATTGATCACCACGCTTGTGAGCTGCCCCACGGTGGGGCGCCATTACAGAAGCTGTTAATAACACCAGCCTGTAACTGTCCCACTGCAGGCCTCTCATACAGAGAACGAGCATTGATCACCACGCTTGTGAGCTGCCCCACGGTGGGGCGCCATTACCGAAGCTGTTAATAACACCAGCCTGTAACTGTCCCACTGCAGGCCTCTCATACAGAGAACGAGCATTGATCACCACGCTTGTGAGCTGCCCCACGGTGGGGCGCCATTACCGAAGCTGTTAATAACACCAGCTTGTAACTGTCCCACTGCAGGCCTCTCATACAGAGAACGAGCATTGATCACCACGCTTGTGAGCTGCCCCACGGTGGGGCGCCATTACCGAAGCTGTTAATAACACCAGCCTGTAACTGTCCCACTGCAGGCCTCTCATACAGAGAACGAGCATTGATCACCACGCTTGTGAGCTGCCCCACGGTGGGGCGCCATTACAGAAGCTGTTAATAACACCAGCCTGTAACTGTCCCACTGCAGGCCTCTCATACAGAGAACGAGCATTGATCACCACGCTTGTGAGCTGCCCCACGGTGGGGCGCCATTACAGAAGCTGTTAATAACACCAGCCTGTAACTGTCCCACTGCAGGCCTCTCATACAGAGAACGAGCATTGATCACCACGCTTGTGAGCTGCCCCACGGTGGGGCGCCATTACAGAAGCTGTTAATAACACCAGCCTGTAACTGTCCCACTGCAGGCCTCTCATACAGAGAACGAGCATTGATCACCACGCTTGTGAGCTGCCCCACGGTGGGGCGCCATTACCGAAGCTGTTAATAACACCAGCCTGTAACTGTCCCACTGCAGGCCTCTCATACAGAGAACGAGCATTGATCACCACGCTTGTGAGCTGCCCCACGGTGGGGCGCCATTACCGAAGCTGTTAATAACACCAGCCTGTAACTGTCCCACTGCAGGCCTCTCATACAGAGAACGAGCATTGATCACCACGCTTGTGAGCTGCCCCACGGTGGGGCGCCATTACAGAAGCTGTTAATAACACCAGCCTGTAACTGTCCCACTGCAGGCCTCTCATACAGAGAACGAGCATTGATCACCACGCTTGTGAGCTGCCCCACGGTGGGGCGCCATTACCGAAGCTGTTAATAACACCAGCCGTGATTCATTGATAAATCTGTAATTTCTCATTATTTCATTAATGATTACTAAGAAAGTCAGTCAAGTACATGCCGTGCTGCAGACATAGCGTGCTTGTAATGTAGTTAGTGAGAAGTATCAGAGTCCACAATGGAAGGTCTCAGCTAGGTCGGCGCGGTAATAACTTCCTGTCGCGATCAATATGTTTTAAATTACAAGTAGAATTAATATAGATAATTAGGGAAAACTTTGTTTAAAAAAATATTAAGATCAGCAAGAAATAAGGCAAGTATTTTTCGTTTGGAAAGATTTCCAAAGGAAATGATACACGACTTTTTGAAAATTGCCGAATGCTTCATAAAAACTATTTCCATCCATTTTAGGCAAGTGGGAGGTTAGAAACGAGTCAAAAAAAGCATTTTTTTTTAAGTTTAAAATAGTTTATTTTAACAAAAAACTATTTAAGTATTGTCATTATATTACAAAAATCTCCAACACAATTAATGCTCTTATTTCTATTTAGTAATAAATTAAAAAATATATATTCTTATACTTCTTGAGCAAAACACCCACGTGTCACACCTATTATTATCACATATTATGTACGAATTTGATTCTGAATCCATTTCACCGAATTTTAATAACTAATTTACCTAAATACAAATCCTATTAAACTATAATACGTTACAATAAAGTTCTAATTCCTATGAATTCCCCGCTTGTCTGGCCGGCAGTAGTGCGGCTACTGCCCGCAAGATGGCGGGAGTGGCGCGCATCGCAAGCCGGCTTGCAGCGTACACTAACAGCAGCTGTGTGGCGTAGTGAAGCAACTTCAATCTGAAAAGTAACAGAGGAAGAAAGATATCATGTATTTTTTAGGTGACTGCTATACCGGAGGTTGGGGGTTCAATTCCCAACCAGGATAAATAATTTTGTTTTAAACCGCCTCCCCCATGAAAGAATTGCAATCATGTTGTCGCGGAGGTTTTACAAACATTCAAGTCCCAGACTTGGAATAAATATTTAAGGATCACGCAAACGCTTGTCCTCTGCGGGTAACGAATCGCATTTATTTTTCCTAAATAATTAGATAAAAGGCTGACTAAAATAAACTGACAAATAAAGTAAACGTATTAAAATTAAGAACAACTTCAATTCAATAAACCTTTTTCTTCTCTTATCTTACTTGAACATCCTCCTTCTAGCTCTATCGATATCCTCATCTCTCTCCCGCAGCAGGTAGCGGCGCGCGCCCGCCACGAAGTCCTCGCAATGAGAGGTCCAGCTAGGAGGGAACAAGAAGGAAAGAATCATAAGATCTTAAGGTGATGTTACAAAAAATCTTTTTTTATTGCAAATGCAATATTAATGTATTACTAAAAAGTGATTTCAATGTTCCTTTATCTTCCGAGACTCAGCAGCCTTTTACAATCATGACATAACGACATTTTGAAAATTGTTTTTCTTACTGAATATCTTTTTTCTAGCCAATACTCTCTCGCTTCTAGCCTACTCACTCTATAGTTTTAACATCCAGGTTGAAGACAGCAGCATCCTCGGGCGCCAGGCGCTCCCTCAGCCGCGTCACGCGCTCTCTCTCGAAGTCCCACTCGCGGAGGGCGAAGAACTTCAGCGCCTCGTTCATTGCTTGCAGACGACTGCAGAGAGTCGAGTAGCTGGGGCTGGAAGCAGCAATGTATAAGGAATTAGCCGAGATATTAGAGAAGAGATAAAGTCGGTTGAGCAAAAGAAAAATATATAGTATCCGACTGTTTTATGTAATGTACTCGTAAGTCCGATGTGACTACATTGTTGAGATAAGTGAGTGCTATCCTGCCTGGAGATCAGGGGCTCGATTCCCACTTAGGGCAAACATTTGTGTATTTAGTGTATAAAAAGCTTCTAATTAAAAAAATGAAGATATTTTTTTTCTAGAAATTGGTCAATTTCATGTGCAGAATCAGTATTTGAAAAAGAACGGTTTTTTCTTAAAATGTTTAATGTTTTACCGTGGCTTGGTTCCGCATATGCTGGTCACCACGTGCAGCAGATGCAGCGGAATCGTCTGGAGCATTGTCTCCAATATCTTGTAAATATACCTGAAAGGATTCTTATGTCAATAGCATATTTGTTAGCCAACGATAAGGCGTACGAACTCTACCACGACCTTTTAAAGTGAGTCTGCAAGTATTGTGGAGCGAACGATACACTATTTCATATCACTTACTAAAATACCATTTCCTCTTGCTTCCATATTGCGTTAGAATTTTTCGGGTACGATAAGTACAAGCCCCAAGGTTCATATACAGGTAGAGTAGATGCTCTTTTCACTACTGCAACAGCCTTGTTGAAAGGCTGGCAATGCCATATAATCAGTGATATGTAAATTCAACACAACAAATCCTTAGACTGTAAACCGATCAAGGTATGTGAGACATTATCTTGTGAAAAAGTATTTGAATGCTGTGGTGTTGATATACCAGCGTTACAATGTGCAGTAATTTGTGTTTACAGAATACCCGCATCTAACTTATCTATATTTTTTGATAAATTAGAATTGCTTATGTACAAACTTAACTTAAAAGATAACAAAAGAATAATTTTGACTGGTGACCTCAATATAAATACCCTTATAAATAATAACTCAGTTTTAGACTTACAAAATTTTCTTCTAACACATAATCTACAGCTTCACATTACTGAACCGACCCGTAAGGATTCCTGCATAGATCATATTATTAGCAACATGAAAAACGTTATTGGTAAAGTTCACCATTTATATTTATCGGATCATGATACTGGGCAGACTCTAGATTTTCCTGTTAAATATCAAAAAGAGGGACCTCTTTTTATTTATGTAATGAAAAGAGATTATTGCGAAGATAACATCTTAAAGTTTAGAATGCATCTTGCAAGTTTATCGTGGCAGGACGTACTAAATGAGCCAGATTTAAAGAGCGCATTTAGTTTATTCCATGAAAACTTTACAATGTTATATAATTTGTGCTTTCCTATTAACAAAATTAGGGTAAATGTAAACGTTACTTCGCCAAAATGGATTACTAAAGGTATTAAAAAATCGACAGTCACGAAAAGAAAATTGAGACAACTATGTTATAAGTTAAAGAACGAAAAGTCTAAATCGGAATATATACTGTATAATAAATTATTAAAAAAATGTATAGTGAACTCTAGAAGGCAAGTAAACCAAAAACATATTGCAATGGCTTCGAACAAATGTAAGGCTACATGGAATATAATTAAAGATAAACATGAAATTAGATATGGCCAACAAGATATAAAGATTATTGAAAATGGGGTACTTATAAATGATCCATTAAAAATCGCTAACTTATTTAATGCGTTCTACTTACAAAAAACTAATAAGCAAAATAATAGTTTACCAAATTATGATCTAATAAATAAAAATAATTCAACTATATTCTTAACACCATGTGACGAAGATGAAGTAAAAAAAGTCATCAAATCATTAAAAGACACTAGTGCAGTTTGGTATGATTTGATATCAACAAATATTCTCAAACATGTTTGTGTTGAAATTTCCCCAGTATTAAGCTATCTTGTAAATTTTTCATTTTGGCAAGGAGTATTTCCTGAAGAGTTGAAATTATCTATAATCAAACCACTGCATAAGAAAAATGATAAAGAGGATCTTAATAATTATCGTCCCATAACGCTCATTCCAATCCTTTCCAAAATATTTGAAAAGTTGATGCACTCGCGTATTACTAATTTCCTAAATAAGCATAATATTATTACTCAGGAACAAAATGGTTTTCAAAAGAACAAATCCACCACACTTGCAGCTTACTCTTTGGTAAAAACAGTCACAGAATATCTAAATAAAAGTAAACGGGTATCCGCAATCTTTTTTGATATGACGAGTGCGTTTGATTTTGTTGACCACAAAATATTGCTACAAAAGTGCGAATACTATGGTATCAGAGGAAATGCCCTAAAATGGCTAGAAAGCTATCTATCAAACCGCAAACAATGTGTACAGATTTCTGGAACTAGTACAAAAGGTGAGGCACAAGTGCATAGATCTACATATCTAACAAATACATTTGGTGTTCCTCAAGGGAGTGTCTTGGGCCCACTTTTGTTTTTAATTTATATAAACGACATTCCGAAGGTAACGGAATACAAGTGTACATTGTTTGCTGATGACATATCTGTGATAGTTCCTGATCTCACCACCACATCTGATTACAAGCGAATCTTGAATGATACGGTGGAAAATATTATGCGTTGGCTCGATCAAAATAACCTTACAGCCAATATATCCAAGACTAAAGTAATAAAATTTCGAATTATAATAGTGTGGCCTCAAGTGTTAAATTAGAATACTGCGGACAAAACATAGAAGAATTGGACACAACCAAATTTCTAGGAGTGTTACTGGATAAAAATGTGAACTGGAAAGCTCAAGTAGCGAGTGTCTGCTCTCGTATAAATAAATTTGTTTATGCCCTTCGGAAAATTAGAAAGCTTACTTGTGAAAAAACGGCTTTACTAGCGTATCACGGTTATGTAAGTTCGGTACTCCGGTATGGGTTAATATTATGGGGTAATTCTACAGAAGTCAGTAGGGCATTCATATCTCAAAAAAAATGTATCCGGGCTATCTGTGGAGCTAGTCCAACAGAGTCGTGCAGACCACTATTTAGAAGATTAAATATATTAACCTTAAGTAGCCTTTATATTTATGAAATCGGAGTATTTGTTAAAAAGCACAGTCAGTTGTTTGAAAAAGTGAATGATAATAAAAGGTACCAATCACGCGACATAACAAAATTAGCTCTGCCGAGAATTCTAACTACTTTGTACAAAAAAAACTGTAGCTGCATGACGATCCATATTTTTAACAAAATTCCTAAATCAATTAAAGAACTCCCATTATCCAAATTCAAAATCAAACTTAAAAAGTGGTTACTAGACAAATGTTTTTATACGGTTTCTGAATTTATTAAACACAAAAACGCATGATACAATGTGTAAGTAGTGTCTAACACACTATGATGATTGTTTGTAAGTAATGTTAAAAAGATTATAATTTAATAATGTTTAATTTAATATTTTGTGTTATTTGTAATTAAATAGATTTTAATTGTATTATCTCGATTGTTGTAATTTTATTGAATTGTCTGAGATAACACTTTTGTATGTGTATGACACTGTAATATTTATTTTTTATTTTATGTCAATGTAGTATGTACCAGTGTCTACTCGAAATTTGCATACCGATTGAGCGGTGAGATATGCATGTACGTTATGTAATTTACCAAAACACCTGTACCTAATACCGTGTCTCTGCAAATAAAGATTCTTATTCTTCTTATTCTTCTTATTCTTATTCTAACAAACTAATCAAATTTCTAACACTTTAACTTGATTTTGAGTAGGTTGCATACATACCTGTTCTCTACGAGGATCCCGAAGGGGTACCAGAGCGTGTTGTCAAAGGGGCGGCGTCGCAGCGCGCGCATCATGTCGGAGCGGAAGTCCGCCCAGCGCGTGGGCCGCGACTGGGAGCTGCATGTGTACACCGGGGCCGAGTGCGAGCTGCGGGGTGCAAGTAGTAGGTATCGAGTGATGTTTGGATATTGAGTACAGCGCCATCTTTTGTCGAGTAGTGGGAGTTATAGATTTATTTATCTTTCTCTGCATTTCCAAAATGTCTTATTCTTTTGCTTTAGAATTTATTCATAAAACTACGTTTTACTGATAAAAAATAATAAATT
>NW_020800239.1:0-26807 GCF_003590095.1 Trichoplusia ni
TCCAGCTGTCAAACCACAAGACTATTATTATAATGTAATAGAAATCTCTGTAATGACATTTTGTATGATATAATGCATTTGGTTTGAGATGATAAAGTGATCTCGGCAACTACGCTCCCAACTCATAAAATTTTTACAGCTAAAGAGAATATCAGAAAAGTGCATAACAGTATGTTTTGGTATATACAATAATAGTTTTCGAATCAAAAATCATAATAAGACGGTTATCAACTTACTCAAAGGCATTATATATGTGTCAAGACTTGTGACTAAAACCTGTCACTTCACTCATTTGACATTCGAAGTCAATAATCAATGATGCAACGCGTCCGGGTCGCGAGTTGAAACAGTTCGACTCTTTCACTACACGACACTGGCAGAAATTGTGCAAAGAACAGCAGAATGCCATAAAAAAACAGTTTGACTCGCGACCCCGCCGCATCAGCTCTTGATAAAGGACTCGGGTTGGATTCGAAACTAGTCGGGCGCTCCCGATATATACGCGTGGTCTCGCGATAGCTACTATAAAAAATTGATGTAATTTTTTGCTTATCGTAAATGTCGTTTATCTATTGGGGCTTTGTTAATGTTAGATATAAATAGGTTAATCGATGTGCTTGATATTTCCTACGCCTTTTCTGTGGAAAGTAGATGTAGAATAATTATTGAGATAATCTTCTAGTCTGGTAAGGATTTTTCGTTCCTTTCCCATTGGCTATCTAAAAAGGCAGACAAAGCAATTGAAACAGTCGAGTTAAATAAAAAATACTTTATGTACCTATTTGATTGTTTTTAATCATTATAACCAAATTACTGTATTATACCTACTTACGTATTTTTTGGTACTGTTATGCAGTTAAAAGTTCAAAAATTTATATTATATTTTGAGATTTGGATAGTCTGTTTCTGAAATCGAAATTTTTTATCAAAAGTGTTTCTATACTCTGACATTTTTACTAAGGTTGTGTGAGTTTGTCCGCACCTTTTTATCTAGCCAATGACCCTATTTCTGAAACCGTCTGTTTATGATAATAATGACATTAACTTTAGAAGGTGCTACTTAAAGTACTCAAAGTCTGGCACAGACTTACAATGTCGAGCTAACTATCTTTATATATTTTACATCTATTTCCTCTTCAAGGCTTTGTTAATTTACTGAAAAGATGAGACATGAGATATCGAAAAAAAACTAAACAGGGAAAAGACAAACATACGAAAATGAAACTTTCTTTTAAGACGTTATACCTACACACACACATAAAGACCACTTTGATACTAATTGTAAAAGGACAGAGAAAATTAATAATTATACCAGCCTATATACGTCCTACTGCTGGGCAAGGATTAAATTCCTCATTAATGAATTGAGTATCGTTTCGTAAGTTTGTCTTGTGTGAACACCCTACTTTCTAGGGTTGAAAATGAAGAAAATACTACAGGTACCCAACTTGAGGCAAAATTTGAAAATGAGAGAACTAATATAAAAAATCTGTTGTTTAAACTTTTGGCCTAAAAATCAAATATAATATGTAAAACAACGGTCTACAACCAAATATCGAACTTAAAAATCGAATGGCTAACGAAAAGTACAAGTATCAAGCTTCGACCACAAGATAGCGCTAGTCGCAAACCTTATTTAATTTGCTGTATATTTTTATATTTGAAGGTTACCTGGTCCATTTTAAGTAAAATATTCTAGGTTAAGTATTAATTAGTTATTTAATATGTAAATATACAATTGAATGACATAAGTTTCAGTAAAACGTAGTTGTCTTATATTAATGTCAGGATATCGTAAAAAAAAAAAAACAAAAAAAGAACATAAAAAAAGAAAAAGTAAAAAAAATATACCAGCGAACGCAAATAGACAGACAGACTTTTGCGGGGCAATTTGAGGTCACGACTATTCATAAAAAAAAAACGTTTCTTGATCGGTACTGAACATGTAGTTGATGAATAAAACGCATTAAAAAATAACAGGAACATATTCCAAAAAAAAAATACGTCTACTACAGCTATTTAAAGTTATCTTATGGATAAATGGTAAACACTATTGATAATATAGACCTTGAATCTTACTCTAGTAATACTGATCAATAACTTTTGAAATACATTCCATTTATTTAATTATTATATCTATAATAGCTATAGAAATGACACAAAACGTCATTTTACTCCCAAAAAACTAAAAGTCAAATTTCTACAAATCTTTTATAGAAGTAGGTTCCCAATAGAAAGTTTTGAATTAAATAATATTTTTTAATTTATTTATATATTTTTTCTGATGTAGATTTTTTAATCAATTTAATAAAAAATGATAAAAAACAGTAGAATCTTAGTTAAAATTTATTTTCTAATTAAATAAACCGGCTATGTTTTTTAATTACACTATTTAATTTAATTTTTTTAGCGATAAATGTACATATTACTATAAATGAAAAAAAAGGTGTCCGGAGTGTTATTGATTAGTATGTAAAAATAATGAAATAGGTACGGATTATTAAGATTACATTAAGGACTAGAAATAAGAGGCTTTTAGCCGAAAATACAGAAATGTGGTTGGCCCAAATAAACACTTAGATTTTGTACATACGTAGTTATGTGGTTAGGTTAGGTTAGGTTAGGACAGAAAAAAGAAAAAAAAGAAAGAAAAAAAAAAGAAAAGAGAATGAAAAAAAAGAAAAAAGGAACCATAATTTATTTTAGTGTAAACGTTATGGTTAAATTGGGTTAAAATTTTATCCTTTGAATATCCTTTTGTGACCCTTAAATATCAATTTACACTATCGACTTTCTAAAATTTGCAAATAATTCTATATACAACAAAAAAAATATTTCGCCTTTTGATAACAGCTGAAAATTTCAAATTTTGACAATAGTATACAACCGTTTTGGACTATAGATACATACAAATTTCATAGAATCAAAATAATTTGCAATAAACCGACATCCTACGACCATCAGAGGAAGAAGGAGAGATAGTGATATATGGAAAGGAGAGATCTCTTTTCCATAGTAAAGTCTAGAAAATTTAGTATTTCTCAAAATCACTAGTATTTATTTTATGTCATTCGTTCGTTTTTTAAAGAAATCATAAATAAATAAATATTTGGTATCATGCCTGCCATACCTATTACCTTCTTAAAGTAAAACTAATGCAGTGTGAAAGAGAGACGGCACTATACACCATATAGACCGCTGTCCCGCTTCCACAACTACAAGAATATTACTTCAAGAGGTTGTTCGCGAGCAAGAAGCGCAAGAAGGACCTGGGCCCCAATTCTGATATTTAAAATGGCCGATGAATGAATGAAATTTGGCTTAAAATGACTATTTTCGTTTTATCTTAACCATTTTTCTACATAATAATTGGAAATTCAGTGTGGGACGCTAAACTCAAGGTCAATACAATTAAGTTTCAATTATTGTATTGGCAAAATGCTTAAGATAATAGGAATAATTTTAAATTTAATTCAATTTCCATTCATTCATCTGCCATTGTAAAATAGCAGAATCGGGGCCCTGAAGATACTCAATAGTCAGTCAGGATTCAATAGTACATCAATAATAAGAAACTTGTACGTATGAATCGAGACTACTCATGCCAAATTCGACGAATAAGGGTCTGTGACCAACTAGTGTACATACAATAAGATAGCGGAATAGATATAAGATTAAATAAGTTTTAGAATAATGAATAATATAAGTGTAATCTTTTAGGTTACTTCAATTCATTTTGTTATTGGTATTAGTTTGATTTTGTCTGGGTCTCACTATTAATTAAGAAAAATCAATTAAACAACCCCCGGCAGTGCAACTTTAACCGAACACAACTTTTAGGCTCGACCGATTTTTGTTAAACATGTCTAGGAACATTCGCACATGTAGGTACATACCTTTAATTCAAATTGAATTCGATCAATCCATCCGTTCGGTCGCTGTGATGCCGCATACAGACAGACATAAAAACAAACAAAAAAACAATCAAACAGACAAACAAACATACAAACTAGCAGGCAGACACACAGACAAACACTTCAAACTGATAACACCTCTCTTTTGCGTCGGGGGCTTAAAATAATACGGAGGCGCACGCGCGGTGATAAATCAAAATAATGACGCTTAAAAAATCCGTGCAATTTAAGCAAGTGATATTTACTTTATAATGCACATCTGAATACAAAAAGACAACGATGCGGATTTGAACTTACAACCTTTAGCTTGACAGTCCAGCAGTCAAACCAATTTGCTATCACTGCTTAATACAAACATTTGTCCAATGTCCTACGACCACCCAATGACATAAAAATATCATTTTTTTTTGTATTTAAATAATTATTTACGTATTTTTTAGTTTTTCATTAATTATAACTGTAAATACCACATTGGTAGTCACCAAGCAAACTACTGAAAGTACCTATTAATTAATACTACATAAATACTTAGAGCTGCCACTAGATGGCGTTGTTTTCTGTGTGGCAGTTTTAAATACAAAGGTATTTTATTTTTCTACAATAACATTAAATAGGTACGTGTACTATAGTAAGTTAGTATTATTTGTGTAAATATAACTAAGTTAGGTTGAGTAAAGGCAAGTTGTAAATATGAAGTAGATAGATATTAAATTTATCAGAAATAGTATAGCCACTTATTTTTTGTCAGATTTTTATTAAGTTTATAATTATTTTCGTCATTTTTTATACACGTTTTTAACTGTTTTTTTATTGCTTATAACTTAGTTTCTCTAAGTTATTACTCTCAGATTAAAGTATTTATTCATAAAAACAGAAATTCAAATTGAAGTAGTGATCTATATTTAACCACGAAGGACAAATACAATAACAAAAAGAAAACAATTTCGAACTGAAATAAAGAAATAACAATATTTAAAATTGAACAAAACCAAAATTCACGATATAATAAATTAACATAAATTTCAATAATACAAGACAAATGCTTAAATAAAACAAAAACTAAATTACACAGATGCACTAGAAAATATTTAAGATACATTTTAAACCGTTTTAGAACAGAATCTCTTATAGTTGAACATTATTAAAATCCGTGGTTGAATGTAGCTATATTATATTACCTTTTAATTATAAGTTATAAACTCTTTAACCTTGTTAATATTTCTGTCAATAAAATAAGTGGGCTATACTCGTAAGTGATGTAAATATAAAATGGATCCCGTAAGCTGAGACCACTACAAATTAGTACTTACGGCTGCCACTAGATGGCAGTAGTAGATTATAAATATGTATATAGTTTAATTTGTTTCTGTCAATTTAGTTGATATTTTCCGTTTAATAATATTAAGTTTATATTAAACTTGAAAAAAATCTATATCATATCGGTCTAGGCTTTTCCCAACTGTGTTGGGGTCTGCTTCCAGTCTAACCGGATTCAGCTAAGTACCAGTGTTTTACAAGGAGCGACTGCCCATCTGACCTCCTCAACCCAGTTAACTGGGCAACACGGTATCCCTTAGTTAGACTGGTTGACAGATTTTCGGACTACCTGTAACGGCTGTCAAAGATATATGAATAACATCCGGGACCCACAATTTAACGTGCCTTCCGAAACACGGAGGAACTCGTTATGACAAAGCCATTATCAATATTAAGAATGTTGGGAAAAGCTATGGTTTCTGCCAATTTCATGAAACGATGCTTATAACACTTCCTTCATACTTTAAACATAATTAAATTAAAATTAGTTTATCCGTTCGAAAGTTCAATGCAGATGACATGAAAGATAGAAAGAAAAAGCATTTATTCACCGCTATGACGCATATCGCATATAGGACACAATGCAGACAAGCAAATATAAAATCAAACAAAAGTACATGTTAAAACAATAGAAACAAAAAGAACTAGATATAAAAAAAATATGCGTCACAAGCACGCGACGACGCGGTACATGAAAATTACATTACAAACCCCCGTCGTTTTTGCGTCAGGGGTTGAAAACATTAAACAGTGTGTGTGATATAGTGTTTTTATTTTGTTTAATTTTTACTACTTTTATTTATTAACTCATTTATTTATTATATTTGTAAAAAGTTACACGGTAGTACGTACTAGGTGAAAAAATAATAATTAGAATATAGGGTAAGTAAGGATAAGATGCAAATCTATACTTCTATACTAATATATAAAGCTGAAGAGTTTGTTTGTTTGTTTGTTTGAACGCGCTAATCTCAGGAACTACTGGTCCAAATTGAAAAATTCTTTTTGTGTTGAATAGACCATTCATCGAGGAAGGCTTTAGGCTATAAACCATCACGCTGCGACTAATAGGAGCGAAGATACAAAGGAAAATGTGAAAAAAATAGGGCAGGTATAAAGCTTACTTATATCTTCTACCCACGGACGAAGTCGCGGGCAACAGCTATATTTAATATACCGTTAATTAAAAATACAAAATGCCACCTAAAAAACGACCATCTTTATCTCGAAATTCGAGAGATGCTAAGAGGATGAGAAATGCGCGTTCTCAAGAATCAGCAGAGGAAAGAGCACATCGATTAAACTCTATGAGAGTTAGTGCCTCAACTTCTCGAGCCAATGCAAGCTCTCCAGAGAGAGAGATGCGATTAGCAGCTGACAGAGCGAGACGAGCTACATCACGTGCGTCTCAAAGCTTTTCTCAACGAGAACTTAGGCTTACTATTGACCGAGAACAACATGTGTTATCCCGAGAAGCTGAAACTGCTTCACAACGAGAACTACGGCTCACAGCTGACCGAGAACGTCATACATTGTCTCGCGAGTCAGAAACCTTCACTGAAAGGGAACTACGGCTTACAGCTGATCGCGTATCGATCGCGATTCCCAATATGAAGACCGTTTCACAAATTATAGGGTGCACCATAATATTATTCGATCGCTTGAAGATGAAAATGAGCATGTACAACGAATAGAGTCGGTACGCGAACATTACAATTCTTTGAGACAAGATCGATTAATAAGTTTGTCTAATGAAAGATTAAGAATCGAAAATATTCGGTATCTTGAAACGGACGAACAGCGAGAGGCCCGTCTTACCTCAAACAGATTTCGACATAGTCTTAATAACTTACATTTACACATAGCTGATCAATCTAGAATTTCGGTGGCGTGGTCCGACAAATATAAAAGTGGGTTTGCTTATAACCTCGCAATTGATTACAGATCATCTTCTTTCATGGGCAATATGTATGTGCAAAATGTAGTATGTGTTTTTTGTAGTGTTTCTGTTGTTCTGGAGGCAAAATAAATTTGCCTTCTTTCGCAGACCCGCCGGAACTATTGAATTCACTACTTTTGCACATGTTCCATGTGCAATCTAAACAGTTCTTAGACAATATTCGCACTTATAATAGTGCGTTTCAAATGACATCCTTTGGTGCTCAACAAATCTCAAAAGGTCCTTTCATGCCTACTTTTAAGGTACAAGGTCAGGTTAACCATTTGATAGGATCCCTTTTGCCTGAAGACCAACCTAAGTTTCTTCAAATATATTTCGTATCCGACTACAACGAACAGTCGAATATAAGAAATCAATATTTCCCGAATTTAAATACTGAACTAATTTCACAACTTCAAGACATGTTGCATCAGGTTAATTCATATGTATGCAGTTTCAAATCGGCACTAGAAGCTCTTCCTCGATATGATGATAGCAATTATAAAATTGTTATAAATGCCGAAAGGCGTCCAACTCAGGAACATCCTAGGCGTTATAATGCTCCATCCACAAATGAAGTTGCTGTGGTATTGGTCGACCAAGAACGTGATAGGCGTGATATTGTTATCCGGTCCAGAGACAATCGTTTGCAACGTATATACGAAACCCACAGGGCTTATGACAGTTTGCAATATCCTTTGATATACTGTCGAGGGGAAGATGTTATATTTGTTTTATACCAAACTGATCCGCATACAGGTGCACCTAATTATAATAAAAAGATTTCATGCCTTCAATTTTATTGTTACCACTTGCAAGTGAGACGGAATAGGTTGGTATACTTTCAACGTTTTCGTGGCTTATTCAATCAGTTTATTGTTGACATGTACGCAAAAATTGAAACCGAAAGGTTAGTTTACATACGATCTAATCAAAGGCAGCTACGCGCTGAAGAATACGTACACCTTCGCGACGCCATGCAGCAATATAATGATACGGTGAATATGGGCCGCTTAGTTATTTTACCCTCTTCTTTTATTGGTGGTCCACGGTACATGCACGAACGTACTCAAGATGCTTTTTGTTACGTAAGAAAATATGGATGTCCTGACTTATTTATTACTGTAACTGCCAATCCTAAGTGTGATGAAATCACTCGGGAGCTTCTTGAGGGTCAAGCACCGCATGACCACCATGATATCATCGCAAGAGTTTTTCATTTAAAATTAAAATTAATGATAGATTACTTACCAAAGATAACATTTTTGGAGAAGTATTGTGTTATATGTATAGTGTTAAATGGCAAACACGCGGCTTACCTCACGCACATATCCTGCTATGGTTAGAAGATGAGGTTCGACCTAATGATGTAGACAGTTTAATCAGTGCTGAAATTTCAAGTCCGATTGCAGATCGCGTGCTATACGACATTGTTAAAACCCATATGGTACATGGTCCATGTGGTGCATTTAACGGGAATTCTCCTTGCATGCAAGACGGTCGTTGCACTAAAAGATATCCAAAATGCTTAGTGGATGAAACTGTAACAGGACATGATGGATACCCATTATATCGTCGTCGTTCAAGAGACAATGGTGGTTTTACTGTTGGAAAACGAGTGTCTAGACAACAGGTAACTGTAGATAATAGGTGAGTCGTTCCGTATTCGCCTGTGTTGTCTAGAACATTTCAAACTCACATAAATGTTGAAATGTGTAATAGTGTAGAGTCAATAAAATATATTTGTAAGTACATTAATAAGGGCAGTGACCAAGCTAGATTTGCGTTGAGAAATGAACATGACGAAATTACTGACTTCAGTCAGGCAGATATATTAGTTCTTCAGAAGCTGTGTGGCGGATCTTAAGTATCAACATTCACGAAAGATATCCACCTGTGACTCATCTAGATGTTCATCTTGAAGGCGGTCAACTTATATATTGCAACGCCGAAAATGTTACAGAACGATTAGAGAACCCTAGACAAACAACTTTATTAGCATTCTTTCGACTTTGCCAAACTGATGATTTTGCAAAATCTCTTTTGTATGAGGAAGTTCCATCGTATTATACCTACAATATGCAACGAGGTGTCTTTAATCGGAGACGCCGTGGCAGGCCTGTAGGTGGCGAGTCAGGTATTTTCAAAGAACATGTTCTTGGTAGAGTGTATACCGTTCATCCTAATAACGCTGAGTGTTTCTATTTGCGATTATTATTACACACAGTGCGAGGACCAACCTCATTTATAGATTTTAGAAAAGCTTGCCAAGCGCGTCATTTGCTTGAAAATGATCAGCATTGGGATGACGCTTTAGCAGAATCCTGTATTAGTGATAATCCACGACGGTTATCCATTTATTTGTAACATTACTAAAATTTTGTAATTTGTCAGATGCTATACAATTATGGGAAAAATATAAAGAAAAACTTGCAGAAGACTTTCTTAGGAATATATCTCACAATGATGAAGGCACAACTAATGATAATGTCCGTGATCTTGCTATAAATCAGTGTTTATTGGCTCTTCAGGATGACTTAACAGCAGTAGGCGGTAAATTACTATATGAATATGGTTTGCCAACACCAACCTCAGTCGGAGAGGTTACTAAAAGGGAATATTCCGCAGAGATTGGTTACAACCCAATCGAACTGCGGCCGACATTAGAAAGCGGTTTCCCAATGATGACTGCAGAACAACGTTCAGACTATGATCGCGTGTGCGAGAGTGTTCAAAATAATTTGGGAACAATATGGTTTTTAGATGCACCTGGAGGAACTAAGGAAAACCTTTTTGACTAAATTAATATTAGCTTCCGTTCGAAACCAGGGTAAAATTGCTCTTGCCGTGGCTTCATCAGGGATAGCTGCAACATTGCTACCAGGAGGTAAAACTGCTCACACTATGTTTAAAATACCAATTGATTTAGATCGCACGGAAAGTCCAACCTGTAGTATTTCAAGAAATAGCGACAAAGCTAAGGTATTACGCGAGTGTAATTTAATCATATGGGATGAGTGTACGATGGCCCATCGAAAAGGAGTAGAATGGTCGATGAACAAGAAGCCACTAATTACCTACCCGATAGAATTCTTAAATTCTTTAAATATGCCCGGACTTCCTTCTCATGAAATTTGTTTAAAAATTGGCATTCCGATTATTCTACTCCGAAATTTAAGACCACCACAACTTTGCAATGGAACTCGACTGAAAGTAACCCAGTTGCAACAAAATATAATCAAGGCTCAAATTTTAACAGGTTGCGGTGAAGGAGAAACCGTCTATATCCCCAGAATACCCATTATACCAAATAATTTTACGTTCCAATTTAAAAGAACGCAATTCCCGGTATCGGTGTGTTATGCAATGACAATTAATAAAGCTCAAGGGCAGACTTTTCGTGTTGCCGGAGTAGATCTCGGTGTCAGTTGTTTCTCGCATGGTCGGTTATACGTTGCTCTTTCCCGGGTTAGCAGTTCTAGAAATCTTTATGTTTACGTGCCGGACGCAACAACTTCCAATATAGTTTAAGCCTCATGTAAACGTGATCTAAACAATATTACCAATACATTAACTTAATAACAGAAGGAGTTACACGCTAACAGATTCGCGGACACAGCTATCTTTTCTGCCGAAAGTCGCTATTACACGCGAACGAAGTCGCGGGCAAAAGCTAGTGTACATATAAAAACCTAATACACTTAGGTCTGACGTTAAACGAACAATAATTAATTAGGCGATTTAGTGTATAAATTATAAATTAATTGTAAATGTACATACTTACATATAAGTTAATTGTAGAACTTAAGAAGTTTATTTATTTCTTTTTTTTCGATCTTAAGTAAGTTGGTTTTTGTTCATTCATAAAAAAATGCCGGTGAATTAAAAGTTTTGTTATTTATAATTTTATTATAATATCATATTTGAGCTGAAATTCATAAGTAGTTATAACAGATCGGATAAACAAAATTTTTGGAGTAAAATTATAAAAATTGTTTACGCATTTTTGAGTTCACATTCAGTTTTAGTCAGCTTTTAAATGGTGTATTCGTTCGTCGTGTATATATTTAGATTAAATGAGGAATTTGTAAATATAAAAATACGTGGTACAGAACAGGACAACTTAGCTAAATTAAGCTTAGTTAGGTAACTTATTATTATTTTCTCTTCCATATAAATAATAGTTTTTTAAAAAAAGTCCTTAACTAGCAAAGCTTTCGTAGGCAATAACACTGATTACACTGATCGCTAAAATATCTGGAAATGTCAATTGAAAAGAACTGTCATTTCCAGACATTTGATCGTGTTATATCTTTGTTAATGCTGATTTTTGTAAGTTATATTTATCTATTGAAGTATCAAGACATAGTGTGTACGTAAGTGTTAGTCGTCGCTTGAGGAATGCGAGTGAGGCAGACAAAACGGCCATTGGCAAGATGTAAAACAACGTTGTAAAATCCAATATGAAATATGCAAGTTGGGCTATTAAGTAGCACTTTTCGAATACCCTAAGTAAAAATTAAACAGCATCCTGATTGGTCCACCCTTCACTTGCCCAGTGTGGTAACTGTAATTTATGAATGTAACGAAACAGCGCAACAAACTCCACACCACAGCACGTTGTCTTCCAATCTACAACAAGATAAAACAAAACCCAATTATAAAGAACAACGCACTGTCTGTCAATTTAAAAGATAAACTAGAACCAAATTATAAAAAAAAGAACCAGCCAATGAAATAGCTTTTGAAGTCAACCCAAAACACTTAAAAGATTTCGAGTAACAACTAGAAAGACCCTTTCAACAGCACGACCAGTCACCACAATCAGCATCTGATCTATTCACAATAATGACGTAAGGGTCAGCCATCACCTCCCATTATTTGAGGGAGAGAGTTGACACCAGACACCACATCTGCTGACCATCTTTTGTCATCCACCCCAGCCCAGCCGCTTGCAAACCTCATGAGTTGACTAGCTCTTATGTGCACACTTAAACACTGAAACAAACTGATACATGATTATGATAAATTATATTACCATAAAGTCTCCGATCAATACAACACAACAAACAATTTGGATTTAACATTAAATTAATACAATAGATTGTTTCCGTACGTATAGAGCAACATGCTAAGAGACAACTGTCCGCCTGAGAGTCTGGGCTGTTTTTCATCTGACTATTTACAACTTTTGAGTATAAAGTCGAAATTTGCTTTGATGATGAATGTCTGTTGCCAATATAACAACGAATAATAGTATAAAATTATAATTAAAGGGGGCTCCCATTCAACTACACGATTTTAAGCCCATTTTTTAAGATACGTACGGAACCTTACATACGCAAACCAGACTCGCACTTGGCCGGTTCTATAAATAAATATGTTACCTACATGAGTTTCTAAATACATATTACAAATAGACAATTGATCTTCAATCTCTTATTGAATAGGTTCAACTCTGTTTCAACGCTGATTCAAATCCAATTAATTTATAGTATTTTAAGTTACTTTACTATATTTAAACTATACTTAGTATAAGTTGTATAAATTAACATAAATGTACATTACATGGGATGGGAGGTACAGTTCTATATAGTACTTGTAAATTTTAGTAAAATCAGGTTAGAAAGCATAAGGGTAAACTATATGTAGTCATTGTAAATAAAAGTATTTTCTTTTCGTATTTTTATTAATTTAGCTTTTAGACAAAATTGAAAAGAAAACATAAGGGAAAATATGAGTGGAAATTCTGTTTGTTCCACTTGAATCTCAGCCGACCCGAGATAGTAAAATTAGTTGTTTAGGCAATTAAGTGTTAACTATTAATTTATACAAGTTTTCTGGCAAAAAAAACTCGAAATATTATACTGGTATTGGTACTAGACCTTACTGGAGCTATTAACAACGACCTTTTGATGCATCAACACCAACATCTGCTGATGCTGACCCGAAGGCCTACTGCTACTTCCTAAAGTAATTCTTCAGCTGTGGGAAAGAGAGGCCGCTATTCATCTTGTAGCGCGCTGTCACGCTTACACTCCCTCAATAATATAACTTTGAAACGTAATACGAATACGTTATATGAACTGTACCATCGGTGTCCTATTGGTCATAAACACTAGCCAATTTGACTTAACTAACAGGTGAGACAAAGGTCACCTGACTGTGCCAGGTCATAACCAATTATATCCATTTGTACCTACTGGGCCACTAGACTTTTAGGCCGTCAATACCAGCTAGGTTACCATGGCAACCGTTTTACCACAATAGAAAAAACTCTTCAAGTCATAAAAGCGAGACAACACGCTATGGACGCAGAACGGTATCTCTCTTTTATAACGGCCACAATATCACTTTAATAGTTAACATGCTCTCAATCAGTGTCAAAAAAAAATCAAAGCTATTTTTTATTAATTTATTTGATAGTTTTTGTTACTTTCTTACTTAGGGTAGATTATTTTCATTTTGCATTTATATTAAGTTTAATAGAGTTTTAAAAATGTAAATATAAAGTTTTGTTGTATATAAAGTGAAAGATAGATATAATGTATTATTAAGAAGAAATGTACATATAATCCTCTGAGAAGGATAAAAAGTGGCCGTTTCCCTATATTAGTTCATAAGTATATGGCTGCCCGTCCATTGACGAAGAACGAGGAAGCAGAGCGGAGAAACTTAGAAACATGTACCAATAGGTTAGTTAGACTTCCCGATAGTCATATGTTTAGCCTTGGGTAATTTTTTTTTTTATAAATAAATGCGGACAACATCACATACATTGCTCTGAACCCAAAGTAAGTTGCTGAAGCACTTGTGTTATGGAATTCAGATACAACAAAGGTACCACAAACACCCAGACCCGAGACAATGTAGAAATGTGAATTTTTACATTGACCCGACCGGGGATCGAACCCGCGGGACCTCAGAGCTAGCGACAGCTTGAAACCGGTGCGTACGCCACTAGACCACGGAGGTCGTCGTTGTTGTCACGCCAAACCCACTGTACGCGACGCGTGTTAAATCCCCGTGTAGGACAAGCATTTCAGATATACACGCATGCCTGTTCTGAGTCTGGGTGTTTTGAGCTTGTGACTTCAATGTTTTATAGCCCCTCGCGGCACAAGGATTACATTCTTGACCTACTCCAGCCGTTTAAAAGTTACTCGCGGAAGACCACCCTTCACTTAGTCGATGACGTTTGAAAAAGACCTAACAAAACCACATTTACAAAAAGACGATGCAAAAAACCCGTGCAAAGTACACAATGCGGACAAGGAAAGTCAATCCTGAAGCGACCAGGTCTAGACAGAAGAAGAACGTAGGTTGTCGGTAAAGGTTTTATGCAACCTCATTGGTACATACTTCTTTTAAACTCCGTTTTGCGGCCATCTTCGGTCTAATGGTCACGTAGCCATCAAAAGAAGTAAATAAGTTTTAGATAGGACTTAGGTATTATAGTATAATCATTAGGTTAAGTAAGGAAAACTGTACATATAATCGCAGCATGATGCCATCAAATTTCCATAAAGTTCATGTCTAAATCATAATTAGATCTTAGCCTAAAAGGTATGTAAAAAGTAAAAAAAATATCATAAAAAATCAAAAAACAAAAAAAATGTTTTTTCCTTTTTTTATTACATCTTTTTATTTCTTGATTATTTTGTTACAGACAATATAAAGATGAAAAAGTTTAGATGAATAATTAGGCACCATACCGGTCTCAAAACAATCGAAAAAAAACGCAACATTTTTCTTTCACAAAACTTTTTGTTCTAGAGATATTATTCTGCAGTCTGCAATATAAAATGTTAATGAGACCAGCTTATAAATGTCCCACAGCTGGGCAAAGGCTTCTCCCGTTACCATGTATATTTGGACATTGATCATCATATTCACCCACTGCGGGTTGACGCTTCCAGATTCCAATATTTACTTCTTCGCGATAATTACTGTAAAAGTGAATAAAAATTAACTAAAAATACAAAATTTTACTTACATACATCCATACAAATCCGTAAATATGACTGTTAAGCCTCAACCATTCTCATCGCCCTAGCCTTTTCCCAAATATGTGTACCTACACATATCCGGTTAGACTGGAAGCCTTTTCCCAAATATGTGTAGGTACACATATTTGGGAAAAGGCTTCCAGTCTAACCGGATTCAGCTTCGTATTTTACAAGGAGCGACTGCCTATCTGACCTCCTCAACCCAGATACCTGGGCAACACGATACCCCTTGGTTAGACTGGTTGACTGGTTGATGTACACTTTCAAGCTTCTGACTACCTGAAACAACTGTCATAGATGTATGAATAACAGCCGGGACCCACAATTTAACGTGCCTTCCGAAAACACGGAGGAACTCGTTATGACAAAGATGGTCACCCATCGAGGCCACGACAATATTCTTGTATTTATCTTTTATATTGCAGACTACATTATAATTATATCTTTATTTTTTACTTCGTAAGGAAATGTACATATAATACATGCGTTATTGAATAACGTGGAAAAGGGATCTAAATAAATATAAAATAGGTTTTGTAAGGTCAATAGTAAAACATAAGTTCTTTTTTATAATTGTTTATTTTTCATTTTCGTTATTCTATATTTTGTGCAATAGACAAGAAATTAAAAATAATTTAATGTACCTAGTTCTAGATATTTTTTTCCAAAATTGCGTTTAGATTTTAATTTTTTATACGTTAGTTTAACTAAAACTTAGGTTACTTTAAAAGCATTTTTTTTATTTTAGCTTTAATTCTGTTTTTACTTCACTATGACATGGAATTGCTAATATTAAGAAAAATAAGAGAAATGTATATATATATATTTTAAATACTTCACGACTCAACATATATCTGTAGTGTGTACATATAAATTAGATAACTGAGCGAAACCGAACAAGCAAAAAAAAACCGTAGCCTGTATATAATAAGGTTCATAGTAAAATAATTCATGATGCTGGAATTTATAATCATAATTAAAGGCATAATTAGGAATTGGCGTATGAAATACGTTTAAAGGTTAAGAACTAAGTTGTAAATATAGAAAAAAACAAATCGTCAAATGACGCTGTGCTATATTTTTTAATTGTATATAAAATGTACATATTCAGTAACTGTACATTTACGTACATAATATAGTATCAGTCTATTGTATATTTCAGTCCTATCCTACGTATTTGCATCCTGGTTCAAGCCAAAAAAAAACAGTACCATTGCTATTGGTCTATTGGTCATAAACACTACCCAACTTGACTTACTTAACTGACAGGTCAAACTAAGGCCACTTGACTGTGCCATAACCAATTGTAGCTATCCTACTGGGCCAATACCATTACTGGCTGAATTCTACTCCACTGTCACCAATAGCAATCTATACCAGATTACCCTGGCTCCCCATCCCATCAGGGTCAACTAAGCCACGACCTCCCATGGCCAAATGAACTGGAGAGAGAATTGTCAGCTGACTCCACTAGGGTACTCCCATCTACTGACTACCTGGGACTGCAAAGTATCTACCATTCATTGGTTGTTCGTGTAAAATAGGCCAGCAAGAAACACCAAGCCATCTAGACTCACTAGGCCCCTACCATCCATTCGAAATA
Source organism: Trichoplusia ni (assembly GCF_003590095.1). Taxonomy (NCBI): domain Eukaryota; kingdom Metazoa; phylum Arthropoda; class Insecta; order Lepidoptera; family Noctuidae; genus Trichoplusia; species Trichoplusia ni. The sequence goes on from NW_020800239.1 coordinate 16,783, forward strand.
TATACCTGATGGGTTCACACTAAATATTAAGCCATATGGAACTGCTAGTTTGCTAGAAACACCATGCCATCGATACCTATTACGCTTCCATCGCCTACGATCTGTGGAACTTGATGGGCTACAGATCATCTAGCCGTTTTAGCCTCCTAGACTACTACAATCCATTGGCTATCCAGTATCTAGGACCATGAGGCTATTCCACAATTGGTCATGACTAGCGAGACTAGTGTTTTAGCCCTAGGAGGCCACTACCATCCATTGGCTTTAATAATATGGCTCTAATAAGATCATTGTAACATTGGACATTTGGCCGTATAAGGCAACAACCACCTATATGCAATCTGAATCCACTAAGCTAGAACAAATCAGGTCAGCCGTTACCATCTGGGCCTTCGAAGCCACTACCATATTTGACCATTGGTAATACCACAGGAACCAAACTAATATCAATGTAGTTTTTTGTTTTTATCTAGGATACTGTGTCCCACTGCTGGGCAAAGAGTCCCCAAATCTCAACATGATTTTATGTAAATGCAATGTATAGAAATAAAACTGAGCATAAGTTTTAAGGAGTGTACATATAGATAGAAACACAAGGACACTGATCTGAAAAAAGATTAGACTTGTAAATATATAGTGGTTAATTAGTAAGTTCTAAGATTAATAAAATTTGGTTTTGATTAAAAACTAATTTTATTAATCTTTTAGTCAAACTAACTTGCATCTTAGTTCGAACAACAATAGACCAGTAGACCATCACTGTCCCATTTGGCAAAAACACAATATCCAAATGACCTTGCTAGACAGACAGGATATACGTAGACCACCTGGTTATGGCCAAAAGCACCTACGAGTCTGCTTTCATTACTGGCTATTATCGCCGAAGACTCACCTGGAATTAGCAAGTCACTATAGCACCTATAGACTTCTGACCATAGATTGTCTTTCCATCTTGTCCGACTAGGTCTCTATTACCCATGGACCATGTCGATCTATGCAGCTAATACAAATAATCTATCTATATAATAGTCATCTATTTGTAATCTGGGTTGAATAAGCCAAATTGAAACAAGTTGGCCTGTTGGCCATGTCAAACCTGCAAGGATACTACCACCTACGGGCTTCCTTCTTCTGGCCGCAGAACATCTAGCCATTTTAACTTGCTGTGGGCCATTAAAAAAAACCATCTTCCAATATTGGGTGGCTTCTAGACAACCAACACCACAGGCCTTATAGACCAGCAAGGAACCCTAGAATTATCCGGACACTACCATCTATAGACTTTTGAAAACGAGATCGTCTTACCTCTAGAATTTGGACAACTACCAGCCATTATCCCTAAGGTCCTATTAAGCCAGTTCCATCCATTAACGATTTGACTGTATCAAGTCACTACCACCCATACACGAACCGGGCCTCTTGGGTAACCACCGCCCATTGGTCATTTGGCCTTATTGTCTCTACCACCCATTGACGATCTGGCACTCTGAAGTCATTACCACCCATTGACTATCTGGGCCTTCTTCTCGTAAGTCGCATCCACCCATTGACGACCTGAGTCTCTTAGGTCAACTACCACCAAGCGATATTAAGTCGTTACTAGAAATTTTCAATCTGGGCGTCTTGGGTCACTACCACCAATTGACCACTTGGTCCAATTAAGTCTCTAACACCCATTAACGATCCGGCTCAATTAGAAGTCTACCACCCATTGGTAACCCAGCCCTATAAGACAACTGTCAGCCATTCATTGGCAGTCTTGACCTACTAGGCCACTACCACACATAGCCTCCCAAAACCGACCACACTCCCAGAGAACGCCCTATTCGAATACCACATGAACTAAATCACCATCTAGATGCAAATAGCTATAACAATAATGCTAAGTAGGTAAGTGTTAAGGGCTGTACATATACTCGTAGAAGAGGATAAAAGTCCAGAGATGTAAAAAACCTAGGCGTGTAATATAATAGTTAAGTATTAGGTAATCAGTAATTCTAAGTTAGTTTGGTTTTGTTTTTGTAAATATACAGGATGATGAATAAGTTATCATTTTAAATTGAACAGTATATATTACAAGTTGAAGTCAGTATCTACGTAAAAAAATAGATGTTTTTGAATAAAAGAAAAAAATTAATATTGATTTAGTGGCGTTGGAATTTGTAATAAACAAACATCTTTATAATCGTCCTGCAATTCTATTAGACTACCGAATTGCCGAAAATTGTTTATTGTCTAACCGAGTGTTGTCTAACCGGAATCAACTAAGGACCATTGTTTCACAAGGAGCGACTGCCTATCTGACCTCCTCAACCCAGTTACCTGGGCAACACGATACCCCTTAGTTAGACTGGTTGACAGACTTTCAAGCTTCTGACTACCTATAACGGCTGTCAAAGATGGATGAATAACAGCCGGGACCCACAATTTAACGTGGCTTCCGAAACACGGATGAACTCCAAAGCTATGACAAAGCTGGTCATCTACGGTCCAACCGCGTCAAGCATGGCCTAACCTGTGATCGATTCACTTATGCGGTTATAGCTTAACCACGAGCACCTTATACAGAAATCGTAATATCTATAAATGTAATTTCTTCACCCTGTATATTTATATGTTCGTTTTGTTCCAAACTATTTAAACATTTAATTTACATTTTTTTTTAATAATTTATGCCACTGTCATTTTTTTTCTCGAGTATACTTTTTTAAACTTATACTTCTTAGTACCATAAGATGTACATTCAGTGGAATTGAAGTTAATGATTTGATACCCGAATAGCCTGTATATAGTAATTTTAAGTACTTAATTAAGTCGAGACGGTAGGCCAGGGCTTTCTAAAAAAACGTGACGAAAATGGAAAAAAAATCTACTGTAAATGTAAATATGTAAATATTAGGTAGAGTTAACAAAGAAGATTATTTTTGCAAATAAAAGTAAAAAAATGAAAAAAATATGTTTTAAGTTAGATAAGTTAGTTAATCGGTTAGGATATGAAATGTACATAAGTAATTTTTTAAAGAAAAAAGCAAAAAACCCAAAAAATATGTTTTAAGTTAGGTAAGTTAGTTAATCGGTTAGGATAAAAAATGTACATATTTAATTTTTTAAAGAAAAAAAAACAAAAATCCAAAAAATATGTTTTAAGGTAGACAATTAAGAAAAAATACGAAAAAAACAAAAAAAAACCTAGGTTATTAATATTTTAAGTACGATAGAGAAATGTAATATTGGATAGAGTGAAATACTTGTTTCAATGAGCTACAAACCAATTAGTATATATATTTACAATATGTAGGTCTATTTCAACCATTTAAACAATGATTTTTTGTATAAATAATTATAATTATTTATTTAATTTTCACACTAATCTACCATTACAAGTTACTTAACCTAATGCGGTAGCTAGGACCAAACAAATAAAAATAAAAATATTTATTTAAAATATTTAATTATATAGTATACTCTTTATTTTATTTTAGCGTACTTATGTATTGTTTATTTTTAATTAAAATGTCCATATGTTACCGATTTTCTCTTTATTGCTAATAATTTCAATGGATTTATTATTTAACGTAAATCATCTAGTACTCTGTAACTTAAGTGTAAATATTTGTACAATTTTGACTTCAATGACTAACCCTTAAATATGAGTAGCTGTAAATAAATTAAACATAATTTAGGTTAAATCGGGTAGTAAGTATTATTATTACTAAATTGCAGTAAGAGACGCCAAAAGTTGACTGTGATATAGTTAGCTTTTATCACTAAACTGTCAAATGGACATTTCAATAATCTATCTATTTTTATCTACTAGAGATTTGAATTTGACATGATAACAATAGCTTACCTACTTTTTTACATCACGTGTCTGTCATGACATGTCTTTGTGTCAAACCAATCTCGCATCACATCATAGCAAGTCTTTAAAACCAGGTTCAAAAATGATAACCTACAACCACCTAGTACTTAAGCTAGGTGTGTCCCAGGGAAACGATTCACTATCTTGGAACTATCACCAAAATTAATCAGAAATTATAAATAGGAATAGTAGGTTAAATATATTGCACTTCCCTCCACAGCAAGGCAGTCATTGTGGGTGTCCATGAGGATTACCACGCTTAACCAAAAAAGAAATTGTGACCAACAACTAACAATTTTGAAAATCAGTACCTAAACCCACAATCAGTACCTATCTAATTTGAAACATTCAGTAGCTATACAGAAGGTACTTACATAAACCACTCTCGACACAATTTTTTGGAAAAAATCTTTTGCAAATTTGAGATATGGGTAATATCACGTCAAATTTAAATTTCTAGTAGAATTAAAATAAATGAATGTTTATTGAAAATGGATCATTGACAGTGAAATTGACATTAAATAGGCAACATCTATCTATTGCACTGTTTACGCTAAACTTCTGACTACATTGTAGCTTCTTCAACTTGCCATTCAATATTTTCTTTTATTAACGTTTAAAAAACAAACAAAAACCATGACAAATTGACAATAGCTTTCAGGTCTAGATAACACAAAATTTTAACATAACATTCGTTAAACTATAAAAAAACTCAGAGCAAAAATTAAATGAAAAAACGTAAAAAAATTGCTTTCGTCACTACTTTTCTACACCCGTTTAGATAACTACTTTGTAAATATTCACTATCTTTCCTATTTTATTATCTAACTAGGAAAAATATACGACTTAATTTAGATGTAGAACTAGTAGACACTGAATGTCTTTATTGTCGGTAAAATAATATGAAATGTTATAACAGGATAATCTTATTCTATGAGTCCAAAAGTAAAGATTCTTGGTGTAGTGGAAAGGAGACAGAGCTATATGCATTGCACTCTATCTCGCTTACAAAATATCGAGTCTGCTCTCTGCTATACATCCAGCCTGTATATGTCCTTTAGCAGATATGGAATCCAACCTGCACCTTTTATGAGAAAAACACTAAACATATATAGGAAAACTGCCACCACCAACTGCTACGAAAGCTCATTATACAGACTCAGAATCAAACATCAGTTAAAACCACCACACCACAGGAAAAAGCATATTTGAATATAAGACACAGTTAACTAGCAAACTACATCAAATTTTTATTCCTTCAAAGTGATTCAATATCAGTTCGGCAGTTTAACAATGAGAATGGTACAGACAAAAGAGTATACAAACATACATTAAATATGAAACAACACCGAAAAGTTAGTTTTGAAATTTGTCATAGTAGGCTGCAGATCAAGCCCTTTCATTCAATTCCCATATTTAGGAAGTTGTGAAAAATATGTCACATAGGTACTCCGCCGCCAATCCGTGAAGAATTCCATCTTAGAACGATTTTCGAGAAACATAGCAAACAAACAAAATCAAACCGTTTCATAACTTCAAAAGCTAAAAAAAACGCAGATACACAAACCAGGTAGGTAATACCAGCCTATTTACGTCCCACTGTTGGCAAAATACGTCTTTCCGTATATGGACGCTACGAGCATTGATCACCACGCTAGACTGGCAATTACAGACTCCAATATTTGAAATACAGCCTTCCTCGCGATATTTCCTTCACCATTTGTATGTGGTGTCAAAACCCTTGCACAGAACCTCAAGGCCACCCACCATATTAAATAATCTACTCAATTAGAGAAATACAAGTTAAAACACCCCCTAAAAGTTAATGACTTACAAAACAGATTGATGTTTGCTGTCAACGTCATATTATTTTACCGATAATAAACGCGTCAGTAACATAAATGCAAGTAAGATTTGTACATTTATGACATCAGTGTATGTCAATAAACTCCCTCGTAAGTTACAAATAAATACGTAGATATAAATATGGTAGACGAGTTTAATTAGTATATGGTACATAGTTACTATAATATTTATATAATTAGTAATTAATTTAGAAAGTATTAATATTTAAACTGTGATTTTTATTAAATAATTTTAGTATTTAGCGTCTTATATTTTGACAGGCGTTTATGCGGATCGATCGTTCAATAAATTGTATGTAAATGATGTGTCTATTTTTTAATAGACATGTCATTTCCATACACTTACGAGAAAGTTGTCTTTGTAAACGCTTGTTGAAAAGTTACTTGCGTACTGAGAATGTTTGAGATGTTTTTCGTGTATATGTTAGAGAGTTTAATTGAGAATTTGATGGTTTCTGGCTTGCATAAAAAACGTTTATTTAATTTTAGTCACTTTTCCGTTCTTTGTACTATTAAAATCGTTTTTTTATCACAACACATATCTTTGTTGGGAAATATATATTTCCTAACAACGCTCAAAACGAAATTCTAAATTAGTCATAGTTAGTGTAATTTAGGTAGGAGTAGAGTACCTTAACCTAAAATGCAGAGAACAGAATTGGCTGAACAGTAAAGATCTAATTACTAACAGCTGTATTGTGACGCAGATTGTGGTACCTAACCAGCCTAAATAACAGTAATCTCAAATCATATACAACGTGTAACAGAATAAACGCCAGACCTTGAGAGCTGTCAACATCATCATTATGAAAAACTTATTAAATGATGTAAAGGTTTGCTCACGCGTATTTATCGGGAGTGTATCGGAGAGTCCTTAATCATGATTAAGGACTCTCCGAGTTCAACTCACGATGACGCCGTGTCAGCTCATGAGCTGACACGGCGTCATCGCGAGTTCAACTCTCGTGATTAAGGACTCCGGTTGGGTCCAAAACTAGTCAAGCGCTCCCGATAAATACGCGTGAATAAACCGTTACATCATTTTATAATGAATGAAGTCTCACGACAGTTTTTAAAAAAACTTTTACTATGGGACCAATACTATAAACGCAAAAAAATACCGTTCAGTACATTTTCTCGAGTCGTGCACTCAAATGTGTACTGAGCTTTCGTTTTTTTTTTTTATCGATTATAGTATTATTCCAATGATAAAAGTTGTTTAAATGATGTGTACAATGATCCATTGAAAGGTCTTACGTTTATTTTTTTTACGATACTTCGATATGAATACTTTTTTGACAACAGTTGCATCATATCTGCGTTGGCATCCATCTCGCCCATGTTTTGGTAGTTTCATACCTAACAACAATCTTAAAAAATCGTTAAGCCAATGATACCATCAAATGAGCATACAGGTATGGGTGTAATTAGGCGTAATGAGATGGTAAAGTCAGCAACGAAAGCCTATTCACACTGTTAAATTTACAAAACACGTGATTTAAGCCTGTATTTTCCACCGCTGGGAAAATTAATCAAATATCTCTTGCAATTTCTACCAACGTTCGCTCCGCATACATATATGACAAGAGCGATATACCACTTTTAAGTGAAGCTCCCGACGAATATACTGTGATATTGACATTAAATAACTAAATAATTTTGCACTAGAGGGGTGATTCTCAGGAAAAAAAACATAAGTCAATACCTTACATAAGTCATTATCCTCACTAAATGGTAAAGTAACGGCAGTGTTTAATTAAATGTATTAATTCTAACCTAATCTATTAAAAGACGTCGTACTGTTCGATCTCAGACACAGAATAACATCTATTTAAACTATTTGCAGTATTAAAAGTGTGTTGAGGATAATGACATGCTTAATTTGTGTTACTTTTTTCCTGAGAATCACTCGGAGCTGGAAAAAAAAAGAATTTCAACAATATATTTTATAACACACTAGCTGTTGCCCGCGACTTCGTCCGCGTGGTTAGAAGAAAGAAATTATGATTTATATCTGCCCTGTTTTATCCACATTTTCCATTGTATCTTCGCTGCTATTAGTTGCAGCGTGATGGTATATAATCTTCGATGAATGGTCTATTCAACACAGAAAGATTTTCCAATTTGAACCAGTAGTTCCTGAGATTAGCGCGTTCAAAGAAACAAACAAATTCTTCAGCTTTATATATTAATATAGATAACCAAAACGTTCTGAACTTCAACATTCTATAAGTCACTGTTTCTCATGGAACTTTTAAAATCTGATATTGTCAATCGACTTTCATTGCTGACTTTACTTAATGTAGTTTTAAGTACCTTAGATATAAGTGTACATATAGACACCAGTAAGGTACGGAGGTCTTTGGAAGCTAGCGGACAGTTTAGTAGTATGTACATACATTTTACGTAAGTTTAAAGTAAATAACTTGTACATAAAGTAGGAATACTGTAGATGTACATATACACGGTGATTTTTTAGTCGTCTTACAAAAGCAGCCCAGTTCATGTAGAACACGTTCATGATAAAAAAATGGGTATTTATGAGATTTGAAAAAAAAAAATGCAATTTTTATTCAATATTATGATGCAATTCGTAGTTTTTTAGAAACACAGCGCTGTTGCGAGCGCGGTCCGAGCCTTGTAACAATGGTGATGGGCGCGGGCGACAGCGTTTTTATCATTTTTAAGAGAATATTTCAGATTTCTCTTGTTTAATTTTCTTCGTCTTATTATCTTGGTTGATGATAAAAAAATAATAATCGCGCCTAGGGGTAGATACATGAACTGGGCTGCTTTTGTAAGACGACTAAAAAATCACCGTGTATAGTATTAATAAGTATATAACAAATACATAAGTGATAATATAAGGGCGGATTTAAACTGAAAGTGTAGCCTGCTGTTCACTATGAGTAAGCATTACGCAGCAACTTGTATTTTCGTACAAGTTTACTTCTTGTTCAACTAGGGATGCATTTTCATTAGACCCATGACTCGTTCCATTCCAGCTCATGATTAAGGACTCCGATTGTGCCCGAAACTAGTCGGGCGATCCCGATGAATACGCGTGAGTAAACCGTTACATCATTGTATAACGACCAATGACTTCATCGAAAAATAGCTCGATCAATCTTACGCGTGCGAGGACTTACCACATTCGGGCTAACGAACAATGAAGTTCGTCAGTCAATAACTCGGTCAATATAAAACATTCGGGGATATTGCTTCCTTCTAAAAGACACGTCATCATCGGCCTAGCCTTTTCCCAACTAAGTTATGGTCGGCTTTCAGTCTAACCGGATCCAGCTATATGAAAGTGTTGTACAAGGAGCGACTGCCTATCTGACCTCCTCAACCCTAAGCAACACGATACCTAGGCAACACGATACTTTTAAGTTAGACTGGTTGGCCGACTTTCAAGCTTCTGACTACCTGTAACGACTGTCAATGATGTATGTTAATAACAGCCAAAGCCACCTGTCAAAGTAAATTGTTTGCATGCTCAATCGCACATCACTACATAAAAATCAGTTCATCGCATAAGGACCCTTACAGCAGGCGTAATAGAATCTGTCGTCTTAAAAAAGACGACTAATAAAAAAGGATTTTCTCGTGTGGCGTGCGTTTCAAAAATCTTCCATGCATGCGGGCCCTCACAAGAAGTAAAAACTACGGCTTTCGACAATACGCGTATATATACCATATAGCTGCACTTTCACACCTACTCACGATGGGGAGCTGTCTACATGTTGAGTTTGTTCTGCCTTTATATTAGGACTTAGTATTTATGTATGTACATTATGTATAGACTTATATAAGTATATTTTTATTTCAGTATTCGTCTATAATTATCGATTTGAGCAGTAATGTATTTACTTACTTATTTTTGTAACGTTTTCTTTAAGGCATTAAGCAAGCTTACCAAATCGAGTTAACGTGATAAGTCATTTGAAGAAATATCTATTATGATAAATAATCAACTAAAATTGGCATACAATTTAAAAAAATACAGGAAAATAAAAATACAACAATAGTTACATACAGAAATCCGAACTAAAACAGGGCTTTAAGACTTAGCCTTTTCATTTTTTAGTAGTTTAATTAATTTAGACTATTTCGTTCATCATCAGTTTCAAATCCGATATTAGATTTTTCCTTTATTAGTATTTTGTAATTAAAGTTAAAAAGTTAACTTTAAGTATGGAAACGACTTAACACTCAAAGAACTTAGCCAAAAGCATATTTAATAAATGCATCTGTCACTTATTTTACATCGTAAGGTGACAGACACCTACACCAAA
>NW_020800240.1:0-25290 GCF_003590095.1 Trichoplusia ni
ATTTTTGAAGGGATTGGTTTTGGGCTACTAAATCATTTATGGAACTTTTCAAGGAGTCTAGTTTTTCATCCTGTTGAGTTTTAAGTTCCAATATAATATTCTTAATATCTGCCATATTCTGATCATAACTGTCAGAGAATTCCTTAAAAGTACGTTTGTGCCTCTTAGTGACATTCTGGAAACTATCAGCAGTATTTTCAGAAACCCTTTTGAGTGCTGAGTCTGATCCATATAGTAGAGGAGAGGTTAACTTGGGTGTCAAGCCTGAGGGAGAGCGTTCATCTGAGATGGTGTTGGTTAAATATACCTAACTGTTAGCAATGGCATTATCTCCTGTTCAACTATTTGCTATTTATATTGATCAGGGGTTTGCATTAAACAAACAACAAAAAGTAAAAAATATGCTAAGAACACAATAATCTCCTCTTCAACTATTCACTATATGCGTTGATCAGGCGTTAGCACTCAAAACAACCATCAAAAAGTTTTGAGCGAGTCGGATTTGATCCCCGTTCCTGGTCGCTGCTTTGATGGTAGTGTAGATACCGTCGTCCTCTAGGCCAGATAAGCACGCAATGTCTGATCGAAATTTGTCTTCTTAAGCGTTTAGTAGAAATTATTTAAAAACCGGTTGGTGGCTGGTTATTGACCGAGCAAGGTCACACATAAGTTGCACGTTTTATTTAACTGTCACTTGCTTAAAATGTTTTTTCACTTTTTAAATGATAAGAGGTCTATTTAGGTAATTTAATGCACTGTTTTATACAGATAGTCACTGATTATTGAAGTGGAACTGAGTTTTTGAGCAGAATACAAGATATTCGAATTACAATTGATTTTTATATCACTGACTGTACTCGTACACGTCCGTTCAACTTCGCTGCGCGCGCGCGGGGATATGACTCCTTATCAACGAGAACAACAGAAAAAGTTGCGGGAAGAATTGGCCGCCAGAACTGATAAGGGTGAGCTGAACTTAACTATTAAGTATATAAACAGAATTCCGAAGATCATTATTGCTCCGCCTACAAAAAACTAAGTGCGGGGGCTATTTCCGAACTGCGCCTTTTATATACGAACCTAGCATCCTTAACGGCAAAATTTGACCTTTTTCTCCTTGAAATTAACAATCAAAACCTGCATTTATACTTATAACGGAATCTCACCTCAACTCTGGAATAGCGAATAGTTTAGTAAACATATCAGGATATACACTCTATCGATTAGATAGAACTGGCAGAAGAGGGGGTGGTGTTGTCATGTATGTCGCTCATGAAGTTAACAGCATTGCACTTGTATCCAAAATAAATAATAAATATCATAATGATTGCGTAGAGGCCCTCTGGCTTGATATACAATATGACGAACTCGATTTTTTGTTGGCCTGCGTTTACAGACCGCCTTCTAATTGCTTAGCTAGTTCTGATGAAGTATCATCATCAGCATCATCATCAGTATCTTCATTACAAAAGATGAGATCCAGCAGAGACTCTTCGTGGTTTCTTTTCCTAGTAACTTGTGTAACAAGCTGTTGAAGATTGCTGTTAGTATACATATCTAAAAAGTTTCACGTAATTTATCACATGTGTGCAGATTTTCGTTCCCAACGTTTCGACACCTTTGCAGGTATCATGGTCACGGGCAGACTGAGATGGTGTTCGTCTTGACAGAATATGCTGAACTCCTAGAACACTGTCTTACATCTGGCTACCTGCTGTGCAACAATCATTTCTATGTACAAGTAGATGGTGTAGCGATGGGCTCGCCTGTATCCCCTGTTGTCGCCGATATATTCATGGAAGACTTCGAGGATACAGCCTTAAAAACAGCTCCTTTCACTCCCAGGTTTTATAAACGGTACGTAGATTACACTTTCACAATTTTACCATCAAATCAAGTAAATGCATTTTTAAAACATCTCAACTCCATAAATAACAAAATTCAATTCACTATGGAGTTGGAGGATAACAAATCTCTTGCCTTCCTAGACATATTAGTTAAACGGAATCCTGATCAGACCATAAGTCACACCGTGTATCGCAAAAAGACCCATACAGATAGGTACTTAAATGGTGAATCTCACCACCACCCTAAACAGTTAGCTACCGTGGGAAAATCTTTGTTTCAGAGAGCACACGCACTCTGTGATGACAGACACCTTGCCGCTGAGCTTCAACACGTCAAGCAAGTACTGCGAGACAACAAGCTACAAGTTCCACGGCCCCGTCACAGAAACCGAGTGAAGGCAGCCACAGTTGATCGTTTGCCTGCTGTACTACCATTCGTCCGAGGAGTCACTGACAAGATTAGTTACATCCTGAAGCGAGCTTCAATTAAAACATACTTCAAGCCGCCCAAGAAGATTAGCCAGTCCTTACCATCTGTCAAGTGTCATATACCTCTACAAGATGCAGGAGGATACAAACTAGACTGTGACTGCAGCCTCTCTTATATCGGTCAAACCAAACGAAGCATAGGGACCCGCGTAAAAGAACACATAGCTGACGTCAAACACCGCCGTTCAACGAAGTCTGCAGTCGCCGAACATGCTGAAGGCTCCAGCCATTATATTAGATTTGATCAACCACAGATCCTCGCTAAAGAATCCAAATTCCTACCTAGGATGTTTCGCGAGGCTATTGAGATTAAAAAACACCCTAATTTCAATAGAGAAGATGGCTGGAAGATATCACCTACTTGGGACCCAATAATACAAAAACTCAAGGCTAAACCCAAGAGCAGCGCTGCAAGACATCACGACACAGTGAGCTCATACTGCGTAGGTTGGACCACAAATAATTAATTAAAAATATGAAGGTAGTACGAGCAACATCTTCTGTCAAGACGATCTCAGTCTGCCCGTGACCATGATACCTGCAAAGGTGTCGAAACGTCGGGAACTAAAATCTAAAATTAAACCGCGATAAAATCCGTAAAAATAGTTTCATTTCTAACATTCGCGTAAACCTAAGAAACCAAAATCTAAAAAAATCAAGAAGAAAACTAATAAACCATGGATAAGCAAAGAAATTTTAGAATTAACTAAAAAGAAGAAGCACTTGTGGCACATTTATAGAATTAGTCCAAAAGATAATGCATACCAAGAATATAGAAAAGTGAATAATAAAATTGTCAATATTAGTAGGAGTAGAAGAGCACTTTATGAATCTACAGTAATAGATACTGGTCCTAAAGAATTTTACGGCTACATCAGGAAACAATTGAATTCTAAAATCTGCGTACCAAATATTATCAAAAACAATTGTAATGTCCCTGTCACGAAACCTAGTCAAATATCTAATGCATTTGCTGATCACTTCGAACAAACTTTCATTCAAGAACCTAATGGGCCATTACCAAACATAAATTGCCCCAGAACCATTAATGCCATAGACAACATTGACATCACAACAGACATGGTACAACAGGCACTACTAAGTTTTGATGAAACAACAATCTACAGGACCTGATGAACTACCTTCCAAAGTAATAAAGAGATGCTCTGAAGTACTCCTTGAAAGCATCACCATATTAATGAAAAAATCCCTAAAGAATGGGGTATTACCTATTGATTGGAAAGCAGCTACGATAGTTCCAATATACAAAAAAGGGAACAAGCTGTCGCCCGAAAATTATAGACCGATAAGCCTGACGAGTGTACTATGTAAAACTATGGAGAAGATAATTGCAAGGAAAATAAGAGACTTTCTAATAAACGAGAAAATCATTCTAGAAGAGCAGCATGGATTTGTACCAGGACGGTCTGTTACTACCAACTTGTTAAGTTGCCTATATGAATGGAAAAAAAGCCATGATGATGGGAATCCAACGGATGTCATCTATCTGGATTACGAGAAGGCGTTCGACCATGTGCCCATAAAGCGTCTAACACAGAAAATAGAGCATCTAGGAATACGTGGGAAGTTGTTGGCATGGATAAATGATTTTCTCACAAATCGAACTTTTCGAGTGCGTATAGGAGCAGCTCATCTGAACCCAGAAATGTGCTTAGCGGAGTTCCACAGGGGTCAGTTCTCGGTCCATTGTTATTTATTATGTATTTGACAGATCTTAAAAGTACCTTAACCCAACCCTTCTCATTGTTTGCGGACGACACAAAATTTTTCGGAAACCCCTGTGGTCAGTCGCAGAATATTCAAAAAGACCTGAACTCCATCTACAACTGGACCCGAGAATGGTTGCTGACGTTAAATTTTGAAAAATGCACGGTGCTACACATAGGGAAAAACAATCCTTCCAAAAACTATTACCTTGGGACTCAGCGATTGGCACATGTTGAATTTCAAAAGGATCTTGGCGTTACTATTACTAGTGATCTAAAATGGGAAGCCCATATATTGAATGTTGTCAAGAAAACAAATTCCATACTTTATCTGATCCGCAAAGCTTTTAAGTGCATCACAGCCAAGACATTCCTGAAATTATACACCGTGATTTTTTAGTCGTCTTACAAAAGCAGCCCAGTGCATGTATCCAATGACTAGAACACGTTCATGATAAAAAAATAGGTTTTTATGAGATTTGAAAAAAAAAAACTGCAATTTTTATTCAATATTATGATGCAATTCGTAGTTTTTTAGAAACACAGCTCTGTTGCGAGCGCGGTCCGAGCTTTTGTAACAATGGTGAGGGGCGCGGGCGGCGGCAATTTTATCATTTTTAAGAGTATATTTCAGATTTCTCTTGTTTAATTTTCTTCGTACTTATTATCTTTGTTGATGATAAAAAAATAATAATCGCGCCTAGGGGTATTTTACGTCGGATACATGAACTGGGCTGCTTTTGTAAGACGACTAAAAAATCACCGTGTATAAAACCTATGTTAGGCCACTTCTGGAGTATGCATATGTAATTTGGGACCCTTATTTTAAAAAGGATATAAACCTATTTGACAATGTGCAGAGAAGGGCAAGGAAAATGGTAAACACATTGCGAAGTAAATGCTACAGTCAACGGCTAAAAGACCTTGAACAGTGACGACAAAGAGGAAGTCTTATTGAGACGTACAAAATACTGAACGAGCTCTATGATGTCCCTAGCCTGCAAGATATTTACACATTTAATGATAATAAGCACTTGCGAGGACATCCCCTGAAACTATGGCAAAATACCCCGAAAAAGAAACCCAGGAGACATTTCCTGTCTAATAGAGTTGTGACGGCATGGAACAGTCTCCCAGAATACGTTGTTATGGCACCAACACTGAACTGTTTTAAAAATAGACTAGACAAACTTGATATCTTCAAACTATTTGACACACACGCATCAGCTTTTAGCTGCTAGTGTGTTTTTCCAAAATAATAATAATAAATAATAATAATAATCTTATTTAGAGAATCACACACTTGATTTACTTCACTCTTCTCTTTATCGACTCGACTTTTCTTTCTTTCCTGACTGTATTCTTTTTCATCTTTTCTCTTAAAAGCTTGTCTAGTTTTACAATATTGTCTAAGATGTCCCTTGAGACCACACTTCAGACATTTTTTATTTCTGTTTAGCATCATATGAAGCATGTCTGGGATTACCACATCTACCGCATCTATGTTGTACGTTTCTTGGTTTTTAGAATTTTCTTTTATATCAGCTGTCCATTTTATTAATTTCCTCATTACTGTTTGATTTTGTCGGATTTTTTAATTCTTCTAACTGTTTATTTACAACTTCTAGTGTGTTCGCTTCTGTAATTACTCGGTCTAATGTAATTTCATCTCCAATACGTAATATATTTTTTCGCAGTTCGGATAAATAACAATTTTCCGTTAGTTGGTCGATAATATTTTCATCTCGATCAGCAAATTCACATTTATCAGCTTGTTTTCTCACTAGGAATTTTTCGAACTTTTCGTCAGGTTCTTGTTTGAGAAGCCTGAATGTATGTCGCTCGTAAACTTTGCTCTGTTTCGGCGCAAAGTAGGAATTTAATTTAGATATTGCTACGTTAAACACGTCAACGCCTTCACATGGCTCGATATTAGCACCAGGAATGTTATAAAATACTGCTTGCAAATCTAGGCCGCCAAGATGCAAAAGCGAGGCCCTTTTCTTTATGTCTTTATCAATGTTGGCCGCTCCCAAGTATATAAACAATGCTCGTTTCCATCGCTCCCATCGTCTACCCACTGAGGTGGACTCACTATTACAATCAAACTTTTCCAGTGAAAGGAATGACATCTTTGGGCGACCTGGAATAATCAATATAATGATTCAGATAAATATCATGCTGTTGTATTTTTTAAATAACACATCTTCTCGTATCAATTTAATGATCGGATTACTTTTATCCGCTATAATTTTATACTCAGTCATTAATATCTATAATAAATCATCCATTTAATGATACATTCTGGTTTTAAGCGATATAACATCAGATCACTGTGGACAGTTGGCTAGTTTTCCACATTTAAGCTTAAATAAGTTTAGAAAAATTGAATGTAGACCACATAAAGTCAGTTCTTGTAATCGTTTTAAAGAAAAGGTAGTTTCTAAAATAAATCCTTCTATTTTAGAATTAGAGAATCCTAATGACATCTATGGAGCTCTTTTCGACCTTATTAAATTCGAATTTGAATCTACATTTAAAATAAAAACTTTTAATGTTAAGAATACAATTGCAACTTTTAACCAATGGGCTACCGCGGGTATTTACAAAAGTAGAACAAAATTGTATGAGCTTTATGGAATGAAAAAATATAAGTTTGATATACCGTTTTTAAACTATGTAAGATTATACTCGAAAACTTAAAAAAAAAGTATGCAACATGGCTAAGTCTAAATTTATTAGTGAAAAAATTAAACTATCCAATAATAAAATAAAACTACTTGGGATTTAATCAATAACGAAACGGGTAAATCTGTCAAACGTGACAATCAATTTGAAATTTTTAGTAATGACAAATTGATAAATAAACCTTTAGAAGTGGCTCATAAATTCAATGACTTCTTTGCTAACATTCCGATGGCGACAACTAGCTCCTTAAAGTCATCCGCGGCTGCTGCAGGAAAATTCTTATCAAGTAGTGTCCAAAAATGTAATTCTGTATTCACTTTTGAGCATATAAACCCTAGGGATGTATTAACAACTTTTAAATCTCTAAACCAAAAAAATACTGGCGACTTCTGGGGTATTTCTGTTAAGTTAATTAATAATATTATAGATTTCGTCGCTCCATATCTTTCCGTCATTTTTAACAAGTGTATCGATTCAGGTATCTTCCCCGACCTCATGAAGTACAGTAAGATTATACCATTGTTTAAATCCGAAAACAAAAGTGAAGTAAGTAACTTCAGACCCATTTCTGTTATACCCGCGTTTAGCAAAATTTTTGAGAAAATAATACTACAGCAGTTATTGAGACATTTTAACTCTAATAAAATACTTCACTCGGAACAATACGGTTTTACCAAGGGCCGTTCAACAACAGATGCAGGTGTAGCCTTATTTAAGCATATCTACAATGCCTGGGAGAACTCACAGAATGCCATAGGGGTGTTCTGTGACCTTTCTAAGGCGTTTGACTGCGTGGATCATGGCACACTACTCTCTAAACTTAGTTAGTAATACATGATATGGAATTAAAATTATTAGAATCGTATTTGAAGAGCCGCGTTCAACATGTAGATGTCAGTGGCGTGAAATCTGGACCTCTTCCAGTTAAATTAGGCGTTCCCCAGGGATCAATACTTGGCCCTTTCCTATTCCTGGTGTATATAAATGACCTGCCATTCTATTAAAAAGGCATCTGTGACACTGTACTTTTTGGTGACGATACTTCACTTATATTTAAAGTAAATAGAAATAGAAGTAGTTTTGATGATATTAATGACTCACTTTCTTTAGTTACCAATTGGTTTGCCGTTAATAATTTGGTACTTAACACTAAGAAAACGAAATGTATAAAATTCGCGATGTCAAATGTAAAAAATTTAGGCCCTAATATTGTCGTTAATAATGAGATATTGGAGACGGTAGAATCTACAGTGTTTTTGGGCATTACAATTGATTGTAAACTTAAATGGGCACCCCACATTTCATGTCTTGCAAGCAAGCTTAGTTCAGCTGCCTATGCGGTTAGGAAGGTAAGAAAATTGACCGATGTGGACACAGCTCGTCTTGTTTATTTTAGCTACTTTCACAGCGTCATGTCGTATGGTATACTGTTGTGGGGTACAGCTGCAGAAATTGAAACTGTCTTCGTTCTGCAAAAACCAGCTATTAGGTCAATATATCAGTTGGGCTCTAGGGTTTCTATTAGAGAACACTTTAAGGAAGTTGGCATTTTGATTGTCGCTTCTCAATTCATTTTAGCCAACATGTTATATATTCGACAAAACATTACTTTATACACAAAAACATGTGATGTACATAATATCAATACTAGAAATAGGCACAAATTATGCAGTTCCTCTCACCGGCTACATAGGGTACACAACTCGTTTGTAGGGCTTGGTATTCATATTATATATATATAAAATACCCCGAGACATGCTAGACTTACCCTTTAATTCATTTAAGTCTGTAGTAAAAACTAAGCTCTGTATAAAGGCGTACTACACCTTAAATGATTATTTCAATGATAGAAATTGTTGGTCGCTCTGAAAGGCACAAGGCGGTTCAGTGTGGAGTTGCTGTTATTTTAATTTCTTGATTGACGTACAGATTGTGTAATGACTCCCCGTCACACAGACACTGGCTCGACAATGCACACGTAAGCCACTGACACGTCCACTCTCGCTCACGGCTCTCGTCATACTGACATGCCAGTCCATCACATGAACACCCGAGACAGTGTATAAGAAATCACATACACTACATCCCATCCTTGTTCAATAATTTATTTTCAATAATTGCTGTAATGTAATATATTTTAACTTTTACTTAACCTTAACAATCAACTCATGACATATCACAATTTATTCAACACAATTAATTCTCTTCATTCTTTTTATCTTCTTGTTCATCATGAACTTCATTTCCATGCACCGATCTCCATTCACCCTCTATCTTCTTTAAATGAATTATATTCCTTCTCAATGTTTGTCCTGTATCTTCGTTTCTTACTTTCTTATATCTCCATTTACTGATCTCTCTACTGTATGAGGTACTGGATTATACTTGGCTTGAAGTTTATTTGTTTTTTCCATTGATTTTATATACACTTTATCTCCTTCCATCAGATTAGAATCAGCGACTCTTCTTCTCTTGTCACTGTACTCTTTCCCTTTTTCTTTGTGTTCCTTATCGTGGTCTCTGACTTCAGAATCTAGTTCATTATTAATAAACTTGTCCAACGATGGTATTTTGTCCCTATTTTGGCGTTTGAAAAATAGTTCTGATGGTGAGGTCCCTGTTGCGCTATGGGGCGTACTATTGTACATCATCAGATTCTCCCAGAGACATTCCTTTAGATTCCTCTTTTCAATGTGGCATATCTTCAAGCGTTTTAATATGTCTCTGTTCTGCCTCTCCACTTCGCCATTTTGTTGAGGCCAATAGGGAATACTGTTAAACACAGTGGTATTGCAACTTTTGCAGAAGGATTTGAACTCTTCACTTACGAACTGCTTTCCATTGTCTACAGTGATTGATACTGGGTATCCTAATCGGCTAAAAATCTCTTTTAATAGTGTAATTATTTGTGAACTTGTAATAGGTTTTGTGATCTTTACCTCTTTGTATCTGCTGTAGTAATCCACCACCACAAGTAGGTATTCATCAGTTGGTAATGGTCCTAGCAGGTCCATCGCTATATCTATCCAAGGGGCTACTGGCAGTTCCCTTCTTTTCATTGGCACGGGGGGATTAGGTAAGCCCACTAGAGTGCAGCTCCTACAGGATTTGACGAGGTTTTCAACATCTTTGTCAATCCGTGGCCACCATACCTTTGAACGCAACCTACCTTTCATTGCCACAATGCCAGGGTGGCCTTCGTGAGCTGCGTCTAAAACACTTTTCCGAAGATTTTGAGGGATAACTATTTTACTGCCTCTGAGGAGTATGTTTTCGTAAAAGCATAATTCGTTTTCGAAGATTTTATATCCCTTGACCGCTTCATCCCACTCATGTTCGTATACACCTTTTTTAACTAACATGATTTCTTTATCCATCTCCGAGTTTTGAATTATGACTTTCATTGGGACGGCCAATGGTCTTGACTGTTGCACAATGTTTTGTACGTACACGTCATTACCGTTGGATGGTGTGTCCTGGTATTTACAGAGGCGAGACAATGGGTCGGCTATATTCGTTTTTCCTGGTTTATAAACTACTCTATATTTGTATGACTGCAATCTTAGCACCCATCTTTCAATCCTTGCACAGGGCTTGGATTTTTGTGAAAACAGAATTTCTAACGGCTTGTGATCTGTTACAAGATCAAACTGTTTGCCGTATAAGAAAATGTCAAAATGCTCAACAGCCCAAACCAAAGCTAACGCTTCTTTCTCAGTTTGGCTGTATTTACGTTCACAAGTCGTTAGAGACCTATTTCCATACGCGATTATCCGAGTTCCGTTTTTATCTGTCTGTACTAGTACTGCGCCTAGGCCTACGGGACTTGCATCAGCAATTACTTGGGTGTTGTCTCGAACGTCGTAATATCCAAGTGTTTGTATATTTTTTAGTGATTCTTTTAGTTTAACAAATGCGCTCTGTTGTTCCTTTTTCCAGATTTTTTCTAGACTCGCATTCTTGCTAAGTTTTTTCCGTAACAATTCTCTAAGTGGCTCAGTTATGGTGGCAAGATTAGGGGCCCATTTATTTATGTAGTTCGCCAATCCGAGGAAGCTTTGTAATTCTTCTAGTGACGCTGGAGCTCTAAACTTGGCAATGCTGTCGATGTACTTATTCAATGGCTTTATCCCGTCTGGTGTCAACTCGTGTCCGAGGAAGTTTACCTTCTGAACTTTGTATATGCATTTGTCATTATTGAGTAGCACTTTGTTCTCATTTAGTACTTGCAGTACTTTTTGTAACCGTGCATCGTGCTCCTTTTCTGTGTCTCCGAAAATAAGCAAATCGTCGATAAAGTTCAGAACTCCATCGCATTTAAGCAGTATCCTTTCTAAAACTTTCTGGAAAATTTCTGGGGCACAGCTAACGCCGAACATTAATCGTTTATACTGATATAGTCCTTTCGCGGTGATAAAGGTAGTAATATAACGACAATTCGGATGCAATTCCAACTGATGGAAAGCATTTTTTATGTCCAATTGCTAAAATATTTAGCCTTTCCAATCTTTGGTAAGAAGTTATCCATGCATGGAAGAGGATGGTTTTCGCGCATTATCGCGGTGTTAGCACGTCGCATGTCCACGCATAACCTCAACTCTCCATTTTTCTTCAGTATGGGCACGATTGGAGAAATCCACTTGGAAGGACCATGTACTTCTTCAATAATGTCGCACTCGAGTAATTCCTTAATTTTCGTGTTAACTTGTGCCTCGAGGGGAATGGGTATCCTACGGTATGGTTGCGACACTGGATTCACCGTAGGGTCAATAGGAATCTCTACAAGCACGTTCTTGAATTTAGGGAATGGTTTAGCCTCAATTCGGTTGACTGCGCCTATTTTCAAGACACCCAGACGCATCGCCGTATCTTTACCTAGTAAATCCCGTGTACCGTCTGGAATTACGTAAACAATAGCTCGTTCTTTTGCATCATTTACTCCGATAATTGTCTCGAATGATCCTTCGATATTCAATGGAGTTTGGCTTCCATATGCCAATAAAACCTTATCCGGGTTTTTATTCTGATTTTTTATTTTAATTTCCTTGTTCTTTAACCTTTCCCAAGTTTTGTGGGTTATTATGTTTACCTTACAACCAGAGTCTACCAACATCTCCGTTTTAACACCTCCTAAAGTGCAGGTTAGAGTGGCATCATCATCAACGTTGAAAACATAATCCACTTCAACTTCTTTCTTCCTCCTTTTATCTTTAGAATCTTGAGTTGCATGACTTGTCCTATTTGAAGGTTCTCTTTTCCTTTCGTTAGGTCCCGACGATTTACAATATTGACGAAAATGACCAATTTTTTTACAGCTGTGACATTCTTTGCCTTTTGCTGGGCAGTTATCGTACATTGAATCATGTTGGCCGCTCCCGCAACGTCCACATGATTTCCCTCTTGGTCTATCAGATTTATTTCTATAACTTTCCTCCTTCTTGTATCTATTGTCACGTACCGCGTTAACTTCTTCTTTTTTCTCACTTTTGCCTCCGTACTCTTCTAATTGATGACTAACGACTTCAAGCGTATTAGCTTCGGTTATAATTTTATCCAAGGTAATACTGTCTCCGATGGTTAGAATTTTCTTGCGTAAATCAACAGAAATGCATTTCTCCGTAATTTGGTCTATCAAATGGTCTTCCTCTTTATCAAATTTACATTTTTTAGCTTGGTTTCTCAATCGGACCAAAAACTTTTCAAACTTTTCTCCCTCCTCCTGTTTTATCAATCGGAATACATGTCTTTCATAAACCTTGTTATGTTTTGGTAAAAAGTATTCATTTAATTTTGTTACTGCCACATCAAATACGTCTAGTCCTTCGGTTAGCTCAACGTGGGCTCCCGGCAAATTGTAATATATTTCCTGAAGGCCAATGCCACCAAAATGTAACAAGGTTGCTCTTTTTTTTTTGTTGCTGTAGTAATTTCTGCAGCATCGAGATAAATTAACAGTGATCTTTTCCATTTCTCCCATCTCAGCCCAATAGAGGTAGTATCTCCCTCAAGGTCTAGTTTTTCTAAGGGTGGTAGAGAACTGGCCATTTTGTAGCTCAACAAGTCAAATTGGGGCTACCTGGAAGCGATAAATCATCCTTAATAACAATGGCTACATACTGCCTTGAACATTTCCAATTTAATGGATTAGCCATATACCAACACAACTTCCCAATCCAATGGGGGTAAATAATTTACCAGCCACCTTTACGACACAGTGGTGTTTAATCGTCAGTTCTAATTTCCAATTGAATGGAGGTAATTTTGTACCAAACTTTAATTTCCAATTCAATGGTACCCCCATTGACCATAACATAGTTCCCAATTTAATGGCGGTATACATGACCAAACGTGGTTCTCAATTGAATGGGGGTACAAATTACCCCAGCGTAATTTCCAATTTAATGGAGGTATAATATACCAAACTATTATATTTATTAATGAGGGTATTACGTAGAAATCCACTGATATATTAAAATTATAATTATAACTAAAATGATTTGTCGACAATAGTTAATTGAATGTTCATAATATCACCAATACAATAATCGTTATACAAATGTGGTATAAAATATGTAAGTACCTTGCATTTTATATATGCAAGTAGAGAGAAACGTTACAGTCTCGAGATATACAACGCTATAGAAAATGCAAAACGCTAATATGTAGGTTGGTCAGTTTTGCAACTATAATTATAGTTAATTCTTGATCCCTTTATAATCAAATAGTTTCCGGATGCTAACGTAAATGTTGCATTATTTTTATTTGGTAGGGTATTTACATTTTTATTGTTAACCGCTCGGGCATCGTGCGATTGGAATGCACTGAATCATACAGAACAGTTAACTTGAAGCTTGAAACATTGTTTACATTCATAAATAACAACTGCTTAAATAACTAATTAATACACTTTAAAGGTATTTAATGATCATAGCGGACTGTATTTTTTTTTTTACACTTGCACCCTCACCCTCTTTAAAAAAAATACAATGATTATAAATATATTATAATTATTTTAAATTACGAACCTTTTTCCTCGTCGCCACTTGTAATGACTCCCCGTCACACAGACACTGGCTCGACAATGCACACGTAAGCCACTGACACGTCCACTCTCGCTCACGGCTCTCGTCATACTGACATGCCAGTCCATTACATGAACTCTCGAGACAGTGTATAAGAAATTACATACACTACAGATTGTATGTGATAGTTTTATAATTTTTAAATGATCCACATACGCTTGGTATGTTTATTTTATAGCAATGTTTAGTTTTATTTCTAATACGATTATGCGTATGTTTATTGACAGGTATAATTATATCTATACTCTATACTAATATATAAAGCTGAAGAGTTTGTTTGTTTCTTTGTTTGTTTGAACGCGCTAATCTCAGGAACTACTGTCCAAATTGAAAAATTCTTTTTGTGTTGAATAAACCATTCATCGAGGAAGGTTTTAGGCTATAAACCATCACGCTGCGACTAATAGGAGCGAAGATACAAAGGAAAATGTGAAAAAAATAGGGCAGGTATAAATCATAACTTACCCACGGACGAAGTCGCGGGCAACAGCTATCTATCTTCTATACTTATAATAAATCTGTAGAGAGGTCAATTCTGTACATAAAATATATCTATATCTATCTATCTTCTATCTATCTTCTATATATATATATATATACTTATAATAAATCTGTAGAGAGGTCAATTCTGTACATAAAATATATTTAAAAAATAACTATCAAGGGGTGGTTAGGGATCGCTACTGATGCCAAAAATGCAATCAGTAAAATTTTTGTCTGTCTGTCTGTCTGTCTGTCTGTCTGTCTGTCTGTCAGTATATTCGTTATAGAAACAAAAACTACTCGACGGATTTTAACGAAATTTGGCACAATTATTCTTCATACTCTTGGGCAGGTTATAGTATACTTTTCATTACGCTACGACCAATAGGAGCAGAGCAGTGAAGGGAAATATTGGGAAAACGGGGTAAGTTACTCCATTTTTTAAGCTTCCGTCACGTGTGCAGGCTTATAGGTTAAAGCTACATAGAAATCATGTATGACGGAAATATTCTCCCTAAAATTATATAAAAAATATTCCTCGACAGCATGTCTAACTTTTATGGTTGACTCACAATAACACGTGAACTCCCGATAGCTTAGCAATTCGGAGATTTCTGATTGTATTTGTCTACTCTAACGTTTACAACACTATCACTCATCCCCAATTAAAAAAGTTAACATTATTACCTATTCAATAAAAAAAGAATCATGTAAATCGGTGTAGAAACACCAAAGTTATACATGAAATAATAAGAAATCGCGCGTGAATACAGAGTCATGCTATAAGGATTATTTTATTTTCGTAATTGGTAGTGTTTAATTATATTAATAGTTTATTTTCGTTATTATTATATTAGTTATTTTGGTAGTGTTTAATTGTATTAATAGTTTATTTTCGTAATTGGTAGTGTTTTATTATATTAATAGTTTATTTTCGTAATTATTACATAATAACTATATATAATTGTAAGTGTAAGGTAGCTTCAGTTACCGTCGATTAAAAATACACAATGCCACCTAAAAAACGACCATCTTTATCTCGAAATTCGAGAGATGCTAAAAGGATGAGAAATGCGCGTTCTCAAGAATCGGCAGAGGAAAGAGCACATCGGTTAAACTCTATGAGAGTTAGTGCCTCAACCTCTCGAGCCAATGAAAGCTCTCCAGAGAGAGAGATGCGATTAGCAGCTGACAGAGCGAGACGAGCTACATCACGGGCGTCTCAAAGCTCTTCTCAACGAGAGCTGAGGCTTACCATTGACCGAGAACAACATGTGTTATCCCGAGATGCTGAAACTGCGTCACAACGAGAATTGCGTCTCACTGCTGACCGCGAACGGCATACATTGTCTCGCGAGTCAGAAACCTACACTGAGAGGGAATTGCGTCTCACAGCTGACCGCGAACGTCATATATTGTCTCGCGAGTCAGAAACCTACACTGAGAGGGAATTGCGTCTCACAGCTGACCGCGAACGTCATATATTGTCTCGCGAGTCAGAAACCTACACTGAGAGGGAATTGCGTCTCACAGCTGACCGCGAACGTCATATATTGTCTCGCGAGTCAGAAACCTACACTGAGAGGGAATTGCGTCTCACAGCTGACCGCGAACGTCATATTTTATCTCGAGAATCTGAAACTTTAACTCAATATGAAGACCGTTTGACAAATGATAGGGTGCACCATAATGTTATTCGATCTCTCGAAGACGCACATGAGCATGAACAACGACTAGAGTCGGTACGCGAATATTATAATTCTTTGAGACAAGAACGATCAGTAAGTTTGTCTAATGAAAGATTAAGAATCGAAAATATTCGGTCTCTTGAAACGGACGAACAGCGAGAGGCCCGTCTTACTGCAGACAGATTTCGACATAGCCTTAATAACTTAGATGTACACATAGAAGATCAATCTAGAAATTCGGTGGCTTGGTCCGACAAATATAAAAGTGGGTTTGCTTATAACCTCACAATTGATTATGGATCATCTTCTGTAATAGGCGATATGAACGTGGTATGTCGTTTTTGTAATGCTTCAAAGTGGAGTAAGGAGTCAGCTGGTTTCTGTTGTTCTACAGGTAAAATAAATTTGCCTTCATTCGAAGACCCACCGGAACCTTTGAAATCACTACTTTTAGGGGAACATATACAATCTAAACAGTTTTTAGATAATATTCGCACTTATAATAGTGCATTTCAAATGACATCCTTTGGCGCTCAACAAATCTCAGAAGGTCATTTCATGCCTACTTTTAAGATACAAGGTCAGGTTTACCATTTGATAGGATCCCTTTTGCCTGAAAACCAACCTAAGTTTCTTCAAATATATTTTGTATCCGACTACAACGAACAGTCGAATATAAGAAATCAATATTTCCCGAATTTAAATACTGAACTCATATCACAACTTCAGAACATGTTGCATCAGGTTAATTCGTATGTATGCAGTTTTAAATCGGCATTAGAAGCTCTTCCTCGAGATGATGATAACAATTATAAAATTGTTATAAATGCCGATAGGCGTCCAACTCAGGAACACCCTGGGCGTTATAATGCTCCATCCACGAATGAAGTTGCTGTGGTATTGGTCGACCAGGAATGTGATAGGCGTGATATCGTTATCCGTTCCAGAGATAATCGTTTGCAACGTATTTATGAAACCCACAGGGCTTACGACAGTTTGCAATATCCTTTGATATACTGTCGAGGGGAAGATGGTTATAATTTTGCTTTATACCAAACTGATCCGCGTACAGGCGCACCTAATTATAATAAAAAGATTTCATGCCTTCAATTTTACTGTTACCACTTGCAAGTAAGACGGAATAGGTTTGTATACTTTCAACGTTTTCGTGGCTTATTCAATCAGTTTATTGTAGACATGTACGCAAAAATTGAAACCGAAAGATTAGTTTATATACGATCTAATCAAAGGCAGCTGCGCGTTGAAGAATACGTGCACCTTCGCGACGCCATGCAGCAAGATAACGATACGGTGAATATGGGTCGTTTAGTTATTTTGCCCTCTTCTTTTACTGGTGGTCCACGATACATGCACGAAAGTACTCAAGATGCTTTTTGTTACGTAAGAAAATATGGACGTCCCGACTTATTTATTACTGTAACTACCAATCCTAAGTGGGATGAAATTACTCGGGAGCTTCTTGAGGGTCAAGCACCGCATGACCGCCATGATATCATCGCAAGAGTTTTTCATTTAAAATTGAAATCAATGATAGATCTACTTACCAAAGATAAAATTTTTGGAGAAGTATTGTGTTATATGTATAGTATTGAATGGCAAAAACGCGGCTTACCTCACGCACATATCCTGCTTTGGTTAAAAGATAAGGTTCGACCTAATGATGTAGACAGTTTAATCAGTGCTGAAATTCCAAGTCCGATTGCAGATCCCGTGTTATACGACATTGTTAAAACTCATATGATACATGGTCCATGTGGTTCGTTTAACGGGAATTCTCCTTGCATGCAAGACGGTCGTTGCACTAAAAGATATCCAAAAGCCTTAGTGGATGGCACTGTAACAGGACATGATGGATACCCATTATATCGTCGCCGTTCAAGAGATAATGATGGTTTTACTGTTGAAAAGCGAGTGTCTGGACAACAAGTTACTTTAGATAATAGGTGGGTCGTTCCGTATTCTCCTGTGTTGTCCAGAGCATTTCAAGCTCACATAAATGTTGAAATGTGTAATAGTGTAGAGTCAATAAAATATATTTGTAAGTATATTAATAAGGGCAGTGACCAAGCTACATTTGCTTTGAGAAATGAACATGATGAAGTTACAAGATTTCAGTCAGGCAGATATATAAGTTCTTCAGAAGCTGTGTGGCGGATCTTAAGTTTCAACATTCACGAAAGATTATCCACCTGTGACTCATCTGGATGTTCATCTTGAAGGCGGCCAACGTATATATTTCAACGCCGAAAATGTCACAGAACGGTTAGAGAACCCTAGACAAACAAGTTTATTAGCATTCTTTCGACTTTGCCAAACTGATGATTTTGCAAAATCTCTTTTGTATGAGGAAGTTCCATCGTATTATACCTACGATAAGCAACGGGGTGTCTTTAATCGAAGACGCCGTGGCAGGCCTGTAGATGGCGAGTCAGGTATTTTTAAAGAACATGTTCTTGGTAGAGTGTACACCGTTCATCCTAACAACGCTGAGTGTTTCTATTTGCGATTATTATTACATACCGTGCGAGGACCAACCTCATTTATAGATTTGAGAAAAGTAGACGATGTTGTTTATCCCACTTATCAAGCAGCTTGCCAAGCGCGTCATTTGCTTGAAAAATGATCAGCATTGGGATGACGCTTTAGCAGAATCCTGTGTTAGTGATAATCCACGACGGTTACGCCATTTATTTGTAACATTACTCACATTTTGTAATTTGTCAGATGCTGTAACATTATGGGAAAAATATAAAGAAAAATTTTCAGAAGACTTTCTTAGAAATATACCTAACAATGATGAAGGCACAACTAATGATAATTTCCGTGATCTTGCCATAAATCAGTGCTTATTAGCTCTTCAGGATGACTTAACAGCAGTAGGCGGTAAATCACTCTGTGAATATGGTTTGCCAACACCAACCTCAGTCGGAGAGGTAACTAATAGGGAATATTCCGCAGAGATTGGTTACAATTTAACGGAACTGCTGACAACATTAGAAAACGGTGTCCCAATGATGACTGCAGAACAACGTTCAGTTTATGACCGCGTGTGCAATAGTGTTCAAAATAATTTGGGAACAATATGGTTTTTAGATGCACCTGGAGGAACTGGAAAAACCTTTTTGACTAAATTAATATTGGCTTATGTTCGAAATCAGCGTAAAATTGCGCTTGCCGTAGCTTCATCAGGGATAGCTGCAACATTGCTACCAGGAGGTAAAACTGCTCACAGTATGTTTAAAATACCAATTGATTTAGATCGCACGGAAAATCCAACCTGTAGTATTTCAAGAAATAGCGACAAAGCTAAGGTATTACGCGAGTGTAGTTTAATCATATGGGATGAATGTACGATGGCCCATCGAAAAGGAGTAGAAGCGGTAGACAGAACTTTAAGGGATATAAGACAAAATGATCGACCAATGGGCGGTATCACGGTTTTATTTTGTGGTGATTTCCGACAAACCTTACCGGTAATACCACGGGGAACCCGAGCTGATGAGGTTAGGGCTTGCCTGAAAAGCTCTTATTTATGGCGAGATATACAATCGGTGCATTTGACTATAAATATGCGAGTGAGAACTGGAGATAACCCGGATGATAGTCAATTTTCTGACACATTATTAAAGATTGGTGAAGGTACCTATCCACAACTACACCAAGGAAAACTTATACTGACGCCTGAATTATGTTGTATGGTGCAATCTCAACCACATCTTATATCGTCGGTTTACGGTGACGTAACAAATATATTAAATAGGGACAATTCTTGGCTATGTTTTTGTTTCTAGTTTATATTAATGACTTACCATTCTTTTTAAAAGGCATGTGTGACGTTGTGCTGTTTGCAGACGACACTTCTTTAATATTTAAAGTCAACAGAAATAGAAATGATTTTAATGAAATAAATAATACACTCACTCGCGTCACACATTGGTTTTCAATTAACAATTTAGTATTAAATGCCAAGAAAACCAAATGTATTAAATTCGCGACGCCTAATGTTAAGAATCTTGGGCCGAATATTGTTATAAATAATGAAGTGCTAGAGACTGTAGAATCAACGGTTTTTCTCGGTGTTACGGTTGATGCAAAACTAAAGTGGTCGGCGCATATTGCATACCTAGCGAATAAACTCAGCTCTGCCGCTTACGCAGTTAGAAAAGTTAGGCAGATTACTGACGTGGTCACAGCTCGTCTTGTTTATTTCAGCTACTTCCACAGCGTTATGTCCTATAGCATACTTCTGTGGGGTAAGGCGGCTGATATCGAAGCGATATTCGTCTTACAAAAGCGAGCTGTCAGATCCATTTATCAGCTAGGCTCTAGAGTTTCTCTTAGGGAGCGGTTTAAAGAGATAGGCATTTTAACTGTAGCATCCCAATTTATTTTAGATAATATACTATGGATACGACAAAATCTTCACTTATACCATAAAAAGAGTGATATACATAGTATAAATACACGGAACAAACATAAGCTAATTGGTACATCGCACCGTTTACATAGGGTACACAACTCATTTGTAGGGCTTAGTGTTCGCCTCTACAATAAACTACCTCCTAGTTTATTGGAATTGCCATTCAACTCGTTTAAATCAACGGTTAAAGATAAACTATGCAAGAAGGCTTACTATACAATAAATGATTACTTGAATGATAAAAATAGTTGGTCGCCGTGATTAACACAGGACGGTTTTAGTGTGGATTAATGTATGACGTGTTATTACGATTATTATGTTATTTGATAGGCATACTTTATGTATGTAACATTGTGTTACCTATTTTGTTTTATTTTTAGTATGATTATACGCATAAACGTATATGTTCTTTATTAGAAATTTTGACATGTATAATTTTATTAATTATAAGATTGAATGACGTAACAATTTATGCCGCCTCCGTGTTCGGGGCTGTGCCAGGTAAATCAACGTTTGGGGTATTTCTTTCTTTGAGTTTTATTTTATTAGCCGGCAGCAGATACGTCATGCTCCCTTAGTCGTCACTGCCTGCGGTGGCGTCTTGGGTCGGGTCACCTCCTTCCCTCAAATATGGCGAGGGAGGTGATGGCTGACCCTTGCGTCATACTCGTGAACGGGTGCTGCTTGCGGTGGCTGTTCGGTCTGCTGACCTTGGCCGAGTAGTTGACAGTTTAAGTTCATAGTGGCTTAGGTACCATGACCTCAAATTTTTGTTTATTTGGCACGGCACCTACACACTTATTTTGATATATTTTTTAATAATTATATTGTAAATGGAAAGACAGCGTGCTGCTGGGGAGTTTGTTGCGCCGTTTCTTCTCTCACAGCAAAAGCACTTAGGAAGCGGTGACGGGTGGGCAAAACTGGGTGCTGTCAATGTAATTTGACCTTCAAAAAGTGCTACTTAGTAGCCTAATTTGAATAAATGACTTTTGATTTGATTTGATTTGATATGCGAAAGATCTATTTTAACTCCTCGCAATGACCAGGCATCTGAGATCAATAACAAAATACTGTCGAATATACAGGGGGAAAGCAAAGTTTATAGATCAATAAATAGAATGGTCGATGAACAAGAAGCCACTAATTACCCGATAGAATTTTTAAATTCTTTAAATATGCCCGGACTTCCCTCTCATGAAATTTGTTTAAAAATTGGGATACCGATTATTATGCTCCGAAATTTAAAACCACCACAACTTTGCAATGGAACTCGACTAAAAGTAACCCAGTTGCAATAAAATATAATCGAGGCTCAAATTTTAACAGGTTGCGGTGCAGGAGAAACCGTCTTTATTCCCAGAATACCCTTAATACCAAATAATTTTCCATTCCAATTTAAAAGGACG
Organism: Trichoplusia ni; assembly: GCF_003590095.1. Lineage (NCBI taxonomy): Eukaryota > Metazoa > Arthropoda > Insecta > Lepidoptera > Noctuidae > Trichoplusia > Trichoplusia ni. The sequence continues at coordinate 21,855 of NW_020800240.1, forward strand.
CAATTCCCAGTATCGGTGTGTTATGCAATGACAATTAACAAGGCTCAAGGGCAGACTTTTCGTGTTGCTGGAGTAGATCTCAGTGTCAGTTGTTTCTCACATGGTCAGTTGTATGTTGCTCTTTCCCGTGTTAGCAGTTCTAAAAGTCTTTATGTTCACGTGCCGGACGGGTCAACTTTCAATATAGTTTACCCGGAAGCTTTGCACTAAAGTATTTTCGTTTTATAGGTACCTTTACCTTACCTTTATAAGGCAGTGGTACTTATATTGCCACCAGAATTTGAACCTTAACACATTATTATAAAGTTTAAAAGCTATAAATATTTTTAAGTTCTGTGTCTTATAAAGGGTTAAGCCTTATGTGAACGTGATCTAAACAATATTACCAATATAAATAATAATAATAAATATTACCAATACATTAACTTAATATACAAGGAGTTACACGCTGACGGAGTCGCGGACACAGCTATCTATACTTTTCTGCCGGAAGTCACTATTCCACGCGGACGAAGTCGCGGGCACAAGCTAGTATTTAATATACCGTTAATTAAAAATACAAAATGCCACCTAAAAAACGACCATCTTTACCTCGAAATTCGAAAGATGCTATGAGGATGAGAAATGCGCGTTCTCAAGAATCAGCAGAGGAAAGAGCACATCGATTAAACTCTATGAGAGTTAGTGCCTCAACTTCTCGAGCCAATGCAAGCTCTCCAGAGAGAGAGATGCGATTAGCAGCTGACAGAGCGAGACGAGCTACATCACGTGCGTCTCAAAGCTTTTCTCAACGAGAACTTAGGCTTACTATTGACCGAGAACAACATGTGTTATCCCGAGAAGCTGAAACTGCTTCACAACGAGAACTATGGCTCACAGCTGACCGAGAACGTCATACATTGTCTCGCGAGTCAGAAACCTTCACTGAAAGGGAACTACGGCTTACAGCTGATCGCGAACGTCATATTTTATCTCGAGAATCTGAAACTTTTTCCCAATATGAAGACCGTTTGACGAATATAGGGTGCACCATACTATTATTCGATCTCTTGAAGATGAACATGAGCATGTACAACGAATAGAGTCGGTACGCGAACATTACAATTCTTTGAGACAAGATCGATTAATAAGTTTGTCTAATGAAAGATTAAGAATCGAAAATATTCGGTATCTTGAAACGGACGAACAGCGAGAGGCCCGTCTTACCTCAAACAGATTTCGACATAGTCTTAATAACTTACATTTACACATAGATGATCAATCTAGAATTTCGGTGGCGTGGTCCGACAAATATAAAAGTGGGTTTGCTTATAACCTCGCAATTGATTACAGATCATCTTCTTTCATGGGCAACATGTATGTGCAAAATGTGGTATGTGTTTTTTGTAGTGTTTTTGTTGTTCTGGAGGCAAAATAAATTTGCCTTCTTTCGCAGACCCGCCGGAACTATTGAATTCACTACTTTTGCACATGTTCCATGTGCAATCTAAACAGTTCTTAGACAATATTCGCACTTATAATAATGCGTTTCAAATGACATCCTTTGGTGCTCAACAAATCTCAAAAGGTCCTTTCATGCCTACTTTTAAGGTACAAGGTCAGGTTTACCATTTGATAGGATCCCTTTTGCCTGAAGACCAACCTAAGTTTCTTCAAATATATTTCGTATCCGACTGCAAAGAACAGTCGAATATAAGAAATCAATATTTCCCGAATTTAAATACTGAACTTATTTCACAACTTCAAGACATGTTGCATCAGTTTAATTCATATGTATGCAGTTTTAAATCGGCACTAGAAGCTCTTCCTCGATATGATGATAGCAATTATAAAATTGTTATAAATGCCGAAAGGCGTCCAACTCAGGAACATCCTAGGCGTTATAATGCTCCATCCACAAATGAAGTTGCTGTGGTATTGGTCGACCAAGAATGTGATAGGCGTGATATTGTTATCCGGTCCAGAGACAATCGTTTGCAACGTATTTACGAAACCCAGACAGGGCTTATGACAGTTTGCAATATCGTCTGATATGTTGTCGAGGGGAAGATGGTTATTATACCAAACTGATCCGCATACAGGTGCACCTAATTATAATAAAAAGATTTCATCCCTTCAATTTTATTGTTACCACTTGCAAGTAAGACGGAATAGGTTGGTATACTTTCAACGTTTTCGTGGCTTATTCAATCAGTTTATTGTTGACATGTACGCAAAAATTGAAACCGAAAGATTAGTTTACATACGATCTAATCAAAGGCAGCTACGCGCTGAAGAATACGTACACCTTCGCGACGCCATGCAGCAATATAATGATACGGTGAATATGGGCCGCTTAGTTATTTTACCCTCTTCTTTTACAGGTGGTCCACGGTACATGCACGAACGTACTCAAGATGCTTTTTGTTACGTAAGAAAATATGGATGTCCTGACTTATTTATTACTGTAACTGCCAATCCTAAGTGGGATGAAATCACTCGGGAGCTTCTTGAGGGTCAAGCACCGCATCACCGCCATGATATCATCGCAAGAGTTTTTCATTTAAAATTAAAATTAATGGTTTCTTAGGTTTACGCGAATGTTAGACATTGAAATGAAACTAATTTTACGGATTTTATCGCGGTTTAATTTTAGATTTTAGTTCCCGACCTTTCGAAACCTTTGCAGGTATCATGGTCGGGAACCCGAAAGTCGCTATTACACGCGAACGAAGTCGCGGGCAAAAGCTAGTTATTAATAAAATTTAATAACAAATGATTGTATTTAATGAGGGGACGGTGCAGTAAGTCAGCGTTTGAGGTATTAGTTCTTTTGTCATTTTTAATACCGGCAGCATATTTAAAGAATTTAAGAATTCTATCGGATAGGTAATTAGTGGCTTCTTGTTCATCGACCATTCTACTCCTTTTCGATGGGCCATCGTACACTCATCCCATGTCTTGAAATACTACAGGTTGGACTTTCCGTGCGATCTAAATCAATTGGTATTTTAAACACAGTGTGAGCAGTTTTACCTCCTGGTAGCAATGTTGCAGCTATCCCTGATGAAGCCACGGCAAGAGCAATTTTACCGTGGTTTCGAACGGAAGCTAATATTAATTTTGTCAAAAAGGTTTTCCCAGTTCCTCCAGGTGCATCTAAAAACCATATTGTTCCCAAATTATTTTGAACACTCTCGCACACGCGACCATAGTCTGAACGTTGTTCTGCAGTCATCATTGGGACACCGCTTTCTAATGTCGTCAGCAGTTCCATTGGGTTGTAACCAATCTCTGCGGAATATTCCCTATTAGTAACCTCTCCGACTGAGGTTGGTGTTGGTAAACCATATTCACATAGTAATTTACCGCCTACTGCTGTTAAGCCATCCTGAAGAGCCAATAAACACAGATTTATGGCAAGATCACGGACATTATCATTAGTTGTGCCTTCATC
>NW_020800241.1:0-49288 GCF_003590095.1 Trichoplusia ni
GGCGAGGGGTCGACGCCCCGGGACCGGAGCTCGGTGATGCGGGTGTAAAGGTCCGCAAGCACCTTTGCTTCCAAGTCCCAAGGCGGAGTCCCCGCCAGGGCAGTCGCGGCTTCGTGCCCGACAGTGCGGTACGCACGGACGATCCTGATGGCGACAGCACGCTGCGCGCCAAGCAGGACCGCCCGACTGTCGGGCATCAGCGACTTGGCCCAGATGGGTGCGCCGTACAGGGCCATCGAACGGATGACACCTGCATAGAGTCGGCGGCACCTACGTCGGGGCCCCCTACGTTCGGCAGCAACCTTCCGAGAGCAGTGGCGGCAGCCCGGAGTCTAGGCGCCAGCCTTTTGAAGTGCTCTCGGAAGTTGAGCCGCCCGTCGAGGACCAATCCGAGGTATTTTCATGGTGCCTGACAGCGGGATACGAATACCCTCCACTGTCAGGCACGCGTCCAATCCGGTGGTTCGGCTCCGGGGGCCGTGCAGCAAAAGCGCTTCGGTCTTCCCCAGAGCCACGTCGAGTCCTAGCATCCGGATGCGACCCACGACGAGTTGTACGCCGCAGGTGGCACGCCGGATGCATTCTGCGGGGGTTGAACCCCGCGCCAAAACCAAGGTATCGTCCGCGTAGCAAACGACCCGCGTACAGGGCAGGAGAGCGCCCCGAAGGGTCCAGTCGTACCCGATGTTCCACAAGAGGGGCCCCAAGACAGACCCCTGTGGAACACCGCGTCCCGTCTCCCACCTCTGCGGGCCGCTTGGCCCCGCGAACGATATCCCCCTCCCGGAGAGGTAGTCCGCCACGACGAGCTGAAGATAGAGCGGCACCCCGTGGTGTCGGAGCGCCGACTCTATGCACTGATGCGGCAGCGAATTGAAGGCGTTGGCGATATCTAGCGAAACCGCTACCGCCACGCCCCCTCGTGCCACCGCATCCGTGGCGAACTCTTGAACAACTTTTAAGGCGTCCAACGTGGACCGCCTCGCCCTGAAGCCGTATTGGCATTCCGACAAACTCGGCCCTGTCCTCTCAAGATGCCGGACGATGCGGGCAGCAATGACACGCTCAAAGAGCTTGCCCGCCTCGTCCAGCAGGACAATCGGTCTGTATCCCGACGCCGAGTCTGCCGGTCGTCCTTCCTTACGTAGAAGGACGAGCCGCCCAGTCTTCCATACTTCCGGGAATCTACCCTCCTCCAAACAGGAGTTGAGCAGACCCCGGAATCGACTTTCGAGGGGCCCCAGTGCCAGCGCTAGTGCACGCGCCGGCACTCCGTCGGGGCCCGGGGCGGTCTTCTTAGGGCGAAGGCGGCTTATGGACGCCTCCAGTTCCCCCTCCGAGATGGCCTCCAGTGGCTCCGGCGCCTGAGGCGCGGCCACCACTGGAGGGATGACGTCTGTCCGGGTTGGAAACAGGGACGAAACGACGACGTGGAGCAGCTGGGCCTCCATGGTCTCCGTGATCGGGGGCCCGGCGGCGCGGAGCTTGTTCCGCGCCATGAGGTACGGGCGCCCCCACGGATCCCTATTGAGGTCCTCCAGCATCTCCTGCCTTGCTCCTTCCTTGGCCTGCAGTATGGCCAGGCGGAGATTGCTCCTCGTCGTACGGTAGGCCTCATACAGCGAGGCCTCCCTCGTCTCGTCCCTGTCCGGTCTTCGGGCGTGCCTGGAGCGGTAGCGGGTGTGGGCCCGCTTTGCCCCCAAGCACGCCTCTCGGAGAGCTGCGATTTCGGGCGACCACCAGTAAACTGACCGGCGGTTCGGCCGCCGCCGGACGCGAGGCATCGCGGTGTCGCACACTAAAGTTATGGTGCGACGGAAGCGCTCTGCCTCGTCGTCGATTGAGCGGCCTGAGACCGCCGGCGTGGACCAGTCGGCCACAATGGCCGCCTCGATCAGCAGCTCTCTGTCCATCCTTTGTAGGGCCCATCGTGGGCTTCCCGAGTCCGGTGTAAAGCGCCGGATCCCGGGTCCCCCAGGAGTGGAAACGCTGAACCGAATGTATCGGTGATCCGATAGCGTCTCCACCTCCTCGACGCGCCAATCGCGAACGCGCTCCGCAATAGACGGAGCGCAGAACGACACGTCGACGATGGACCCTCCGTTCTGCCGTACGCAGGTGTGGACCCTACCCCTATTCAGCAGGGCAAGGTCCAATCCAAGGGCCCACTCCTCCAAAAGTTCCCCGCGCCGGTCGGTTGCCGGTTCCCCCCACGCCGTGCTCTTAGCGTTGAGGTCACCGAGCAAGATGACCGGGCGAGGCGACAGCGTCCGAACAAGGGCCTCGAGCTCGGCCAAAAACGACTCGAACTCAGCCAGACCCCTGTTCGGCGAGAAGTAGACCCCCACGACTGCGTACGGCCCCCAAACGACGACGACATATCCGACCCCTGCGGATTTGCAGGGGCTTGGAGTCCGCGCCCAAGGCGCTTATTATGGCGACGGAGCCGTCTAGGTCCCCCGCCCAATTCGGACGAGGGGCAACATAATATGGCTCCGCCGCCACTGCGATATCGATGCCCCACTGCGCCAGCGACTGGAGAAACAGATCCTGTGCGCCGGCGCAGTGGTTCAGGTTTCCCTGGAGGAGGAAGTGTGGACGGACGTTATCCATTACTGGTCGTCCATCCGTTCCTCCTCACAGGGTTGCGCCCGTGATGTTGTGGCCGCATTGGGCACTTTCCCCAATGCGGCCATTTGCTTCTTAATTAGTGCCGGGGGAGCACATCCCCGGCTGCCCATTTGGTGGGCGGCACCGCGACCGAGCTCGGCGCATATCGCGCACCTGGCCGGCTCTTTGCACACCGCTGCCTTGTGCCCGGGCATCGCGCAGCGGTAACATAACCCGCTGCGGTCCGCAGGGCACATGCACACCGGCCTTGTGTGGCCGAGTGCTAGGCAGCGGTAGCATTTCAGTGGTCGTGCCTCCAGCTGCACGACCGTCGCCGAGCTCCATCCCACCAGGAACTTCTGTGTCCTGGTGGTTACGAGCCTCGGTACCGCCTCCAGCGGGCATTTCAGAACCGCGCTGAATTTCTGACCGGGGCTGGCCTCAGGTCTCCCACCTTAAAACGGTCAGGCGCGCACTGACTTTGTCGCGCGGCGACGTCGAGGATCTCCTCTCTGGTGACGGAGTCATCCAGGTTTGACACCCGGAGCTCCGCACACCTGACGGGTCTGGTGACCCGGACGTCACCGCCGTAGATGGCCTCTAGTTTTTTGGCCATCTCGTCAGCCGCCTCCTGACCGACATTCTTCGGGAGCTGAAGCACCCGAGCCCCGGTCTGCGCCTTCCTTATGCGGATGGGGTCCGCCGCCATGTCGACCCCCATCGCATTAAGGTCGACCCCAGCCCTCGCCTTGGTGAGCACCGTGGCGTAGGTGAGGCCGTCCTTCTCCGCCTCTGGGGTGATTGTCAGCACCACAGCGGCGGTGCGGGCAAGGCGCCTTTGTCGCTGCGCACGCTTGCGACGCTGCCTCCCCGAAACGGCCTTCGACCCCTCCTTCTTCTTTTGAGGAGGGGCTCTCGCCCTCCTCTCGGGCTGTGCCTTGGGGCGCTCCGGCGCCTTCGGCTTCGGCCCTTTCTTCTTCTTCGAGACCGTGGTCCACCCGTCGACCACAGTCTCTGAAGTGCTCGCAACCGGCGCCTCTTCCGGCGCCGGTACCAGAGCTGGCGCCGGTTGCGCGACCGTCTTAGCCTTCCCCTTCGCCGTTTTTGGATCCGGCGTTGGGGTCGGCTTTGGCGCCAGTCTCGGCGCCGGTTTCGGCACCGGTGTCGGCGCCGACCTTGGTGCTGTCTTCGGCGCCGGCTTAGGGGCCGGGGCTGCCTTCAGCACCTGGTTGTAGGCGGGTTTGGACGCCCCCGCCTCCGCGCGTCTCCTGTCCGCCGCTAGAGGCGGACGTAGGATCGGCTCTGGCGGGAGTCGACTCGTGACCCCCGCCAGTTTGGCGTCCATCATGGTCCCTACGGACACCATGATGGCGCGCTGCATCGCCTCAAAGTCGAGGGCTGCCGGGGCTGTCTGCCTCTGGACCGACTTCATTTGGTCCCGCAGCTCTTCGACTTCCTTACTGAGGCGAGCGTTCTCCGCCATCAGTTTCTGTGCGGTGGGACCTGTCAGGGCACGAACGCCGCCCTGAATCTCCTCCACCGCATCCTTCAGCCGCTTTATCAGGCAGCCCTTTATATTCTTGGAGGTGCGCGCCACCTCCAAGATCGCCATCAGGCTGCCCTCAATTTTGGCCTTGGCAGATGAGGGGTCGAGCGGCTGCAGTCCGGAACTCATCAGGTCCCGGACCGCCGCCCTGGCATCCCTCCTCTGCCGTTCCTCCTCCGCCTTGTCTTCGAGGGCATCGGATGACTGCGCCGATTCCGCGGCGAGCCTCCGATACGCCTCCCTCTGCCTATGAAGGCCGACGTATCGCCCGTGGGTGACGCAGCCACGGGACTGTGTCGACGAGGCTATGGACACCTCGCTCTCACAGTCCGAAGCGGCGTACGCCCCCACAGACATCTTCTCCGTGAGAGCAACCTAACCTAACCTAACCTAACCTTTTTTTTTTTTTTTTTTTTTTTTTTTTTTTTTTTTTTTTTTTTTTTTAGGCGGGGGAATCCTCATGGACACCCGCCCTCCCGGGGGGGAGGACGGGTAGTGTCAGACTCTTACTGACTAAACCTAACCGCCGGGTGACGTCAGCCGCGTTTTATGCCGGCACGTGGAGCTAACCTAACCTAACCTAACCTTTTTTTTTTTTTTTTTTTTTTTTTTTTTTTAGGCGGGGGAATCCTCATGGACACCCGCCCTCCCGGGGGGAGGACGGGTAGTGTCAGACTCTTACTGACTAAACCTAACCGCCGGGTGACGTCAGCCGCGTTTTATGCCGGCACGTGGAGCTGCGTTGCATTACTACACAGTGCCGGCCGCGGGGATCCGCCGGCCGTTGAGTAGGGCCGGCGGCTCGCTTTCGCGTTGTTTGTGGAGACCGACGTGTAAAGAGCGTCGGCCTCCTCGCCTCATACTGGGGTCGCACCCGTCACACCGAAATGCGACCCCCCGTCGCGGGTCTGTTTTGACGGGCGATATGCACCCCCGTGCCTATCGCCCAGACCCTAGTTAGGGCGGCAAGTTGCGCTCATGCGCAGCTCGTCGCCGCCCCACACGACGTCGGCGTATGGCGGGCGCGCTGGGATCTTCCTCCCGAGCGCGCTCCGCCGCCTCCTTCGCTGACATAACAGTCTCTGCGAAGGAGGCCAGTGCGTTCCACGCTGCACGACTGCTGATGGCAGATGCGACAACAGCCGGCAGCGCGGAAAGTGAGTCCAATCCAAGCGCCGTCAAGAGTTCGGAGCGTGCTTCGGCAAAAGCCGGACATACGGCCAGAGTGTGCAATGCGGTGTCATCATTGTCACCGCACTCATGGCACGCAGTCGACTCCTCCCTCCTGACGACGCGACACAGGTAGTGGCCAAAAGACCCATGGCCTGTAAGAATCTGCGTGAGGCGGTAGGTCAACGCACCGTACCGCCTCTCCGCCCACGGTTGTAGGTGTGGGCGGATTGCTTCGCATATAGCCCGCCCCGCCGTCGGCCTCGAGAGCCGAAGCTCCCAATTTCGATATGTGACGAGGCGGGAACCTAACCTAACCTAACCTAACCTAACCTAACCTAACCTAACCTAACCTAACCTAACCGAAAACACTTTGTGTAAAAATCTTGTATTCTTTTGCGGTTTTCGATCCTTACCTGTCCACCTTGGCTCCGTCCAACCCCTAGACGTGTTTTATACCGTCTAGGTGCGAAATAATTTAGTTTATAGTCCTTTTATTGTTATTTTTACCGTATTTTTAAGAAAATTTCACTATTTTTAATTGTTTTTTACTAATTAGTTAGTCTAATTAGTACTTCAAATTTGTCTACTTGTCGGGGCTGGTGTCCGGTACACGTCGTGCTACTGGATTTTATCGGTTTCGGCATTTAAGTCGTACTTCTGCTTCAATAACTGATATTTTTGAGCCCAAAAAACAGTTTTTTGAGGTTAACATAAAAAAAAAAAAAATTTACACTAACTCCATATTACATTTATACACCGTTGGATAGGTCTCGCCGAGCCGCTTCCAACGACACCTCACCCGTTCGGCTAGCATTTATAGTTTTAAAGATATTTTTCATTTTGTCTTAATTTTAATACGAACCGAGGTTACCTGTAGGGTGCAAAGCCGCCATACAAACGAAAACACTTTGTGTAAAAATCTTGTATTCTTTTGCGGTTTTCGATCCTTACCTGTCCACCTTGGCTCCGTCCAACCCCTAGACGTGTTTTATACCGTCTAGGTGCGAAATAATTTAGTTTATAGTCCTTTTATTGTTATTTTTACCGTATTTTTAAGAAAATTTCACTATTTTTAATTGTTTTTTACTAATTAGTTAGTCTAATTAGTACTTCAAATTTGTCTACTTGTCGGGGCTGGTGTCCGGTACACGTCGTGCTACTGGATTTTATCGGTTTCGGCATTTAAGTCGTACTTCTGCTTCAATAACTGATATTTTTGAGCCCAAAAAACAGTTTTTTGAGGTTAACATAAAAAATTTACACTAACTCCATATTACATTTATACACCGTTGGATAGGTCTCGCCGAGCCGCTTCCAACGACACCTCACCCGTTCGGCTAGCATTTATAGTTTTAAAGATATTTTTCATTTTGTCTTAATTTTAATACGAACCGAGGTTACCTGTAGGGTGCAAAGCCGCCATACAAACGAAAACACTTTGTGTAAAAATCTTGTATTCTTTTGCGGTTTTCGATCCTTACCTGTCCACCTTGGCTCCGTCCAACCCCTAGACGTGTTTTATACCGTCTAGGTGCGAAATAATTTAGTTTATAGTCCTTTTATTGTTATTTTTACCGTATTTTTAAGAAAATTTCACTATTTTTAATTGTTTTTTACTAATTAGTTAGTCTAATTAGTACTTCAAATTTGTCTACTTGTCGGGGCTGGTGTCCGGTACACGTCGTGCTACTGGATTTTATCGGTTTCGGCATTTAAGTCGTACTTCTGCTTCAATAACTGATATTTTTGAGCCCAAAAAACAGTTTTTTGAGGTTAACATAAAAAATTTACACTAACTCCATATTACATTTATACACCGTTGGATAGGTCTCGCCGAGCCGCTTCCAACGACACCTCACCCGTTCGGCTAGCATTTATAGTTTTAAAGATATTTTTCATTTTGTCTTAATTTTAATACGAACCGAGGTTACCTGTAGGGTGCAAAGCCGCCATACAAACGAAAACACTTTGTGTAAAAATCTTGTATTCCTTTGCGGTTTTCGATCCTTACCTGTCCACCTTGGCTCCGTCCAACCCCTAGACGTGTTTTATACCGTCTAGGTGCGAAATAATTTAGTTTATAGTCCTTTTATTGTTATTTTTACCGTATTTTTAAGAAAATTTCACTATTTTTAATTGTTTTTTACTAATTAGTTAGTCTAATTAGTACTTCAAATTTGTCTACTTGTCGGGGCTGGTGTCCGGTACACGTCGTGCTACTGGATTTTATCGGTTTCGGCATTTAAGTCGTACTTCTGCTTCAATAACTGATATTTTTGAGCCCAAAAAACAGTTTTTTGAGGTTAACATAAAAAATTTACACTAACTCCATATTACATTTATACACCGTTGGATAGGTCTCGCCGAGCCGCTTCCAACGACACCTCACCCGTTCGGCTAGCATTTATAGTTTTAAAGATATTTTTCATTTTGTCTTAATTTTAATACGAACCGAGGTTACCTGTAGGGTGCAAAGCCGCCATACAAACGAAAACACTTTGTGTAAAAATCTTGTATTCTTTGCGGTTTTCGATCCTTACCTGTCCACCTTGGCTCCGTCCAACCCCTAGACGTGTTTTATACCGTCTAGGTGCGAAATAATTTAGTTTATAGTCCTTTTATTGTTATTTTTACCGTATTTTTAAGAAAATTTCACTATTTTTAATTGTTTTTTACTAATTAGTTAGTCTAATTAGTACTTCAAATTTGTCTACTTGTCGGGGCTGGTGTCCGGTACACGTCGTGCTACTGGATTTTATCGGTTTCGGCATTTAAGTCGTACTTCTGCTTCAATAACTGATATTTTTGAGCCCAAAAAACAGTTTTTTGAGGTTAACATAAAAAATTTACACTAACTCCATATTACATTTATACACCGTTGGATAGGTCTCGCCGAGCCGCTTCCAACGACACCTCACCCGTTCGGCTAGCATTTATAGTTTTAAAGATATTTTTCATTTTGTCTTAATTTTAATACGAACCGAGGTTACCTGTAGGGTGCAAAGCCGCCATACAAACGAAAACACTTTGTGTAAAAATCTTGTATTCCTTTGCGGTTTTCGATCCTTACCTGTCCACCTTGGCTCCGTCCAACCCCTAGACGTGTTTTATACCGTCTAGGTGCGAAATAATTTAGTTTATAGTCCTTTTATTGTTATTTTTACCGTATTTTTAAGAAAATTTCACTATTTTTAATTGTTTTTTACTAATTAGTTAGTCTAATTAGTACTTCAAATTTGTCTACTTGTCGGGGCTGGTGTCCGGTACACGTCGTGCTACTGGATTTTATCGGTTTCGGCATTTAAGTCGTACTTCTGCTTCAATAACTGATATTTTTGAGCCCAAAAAACAGTTTTTTGAGGTTAACATAAAAAATTTACACTAACTCCATATTACATTTATACACCGTTGGATAGGTCTCGCCGAGCCGCTTCCAACGACACCTCACCCGTTCGGCTAGCATTTATAGTTTTAAAGATATTTTTCATTTTGTCTTAATTTTAATACGAACCGAGGTTACCTGTAGGGTGCAAAGCCGCCATACAAACGAAAACACTTTGTGTAAAAATCTTGTATTCCTTTGCGGTTTTCGATCCTTACCTGTCCACCTTGGCTCCGTCCAACCCCTAGACGTGTTTTATACCGTCTAGGTGCGAAATAATTTAGTTTATAGTCCTTTTATTGTTATTTTTACCGTATTTTTAAGAAAATTTCACTATTTTTAATTGTTTTTTACTAATTAGTTAGTCTAATTAGTACTTCAAATTTGTCTACTTGTCGGGGCTGGTGTCCGGTACACGTCGTGCTACTGGATTTTATCGGTTTCGGCATTTAAGTCGTACTTCTGCTTCAATAACTGATATTTTTGAGCCCAAAAAACAGTTTTTTGAGGTTAACATAAAAAATTTACACTAACTCCATATTACATTTATACACCGTTGGATAGGTCTCGCCGAGCCGCTTCCAACGACACCTCACCCGTTCGGCTAGCATTTATAGTTTTAAAGATATTTTTCATTTTGTCTTAATTTTAATACGAACCGAGGTTACCTGTAGGGTGCAAAGCCGCCATACAAACGAAAACACTTTGTGTAAAAATCTTGTATTCCTTTGCGGTTTTCGATCCTTACCTGTCCACCTTGGCTCCGTCCAACCCCTAGACGTGTTTTATACCGTCTAGGTGCGAAATAATTTAGTTTATAGTCCTTTTATTGTTATTTTTACCGTATTTTTAAGAAAATTTCACTATTTTTAATTGTTTTTTACTAATTAGTTAGTCTAATTAGTACTTCAAATTTGTCTACTTGTCGGGGCTGGTGTCCGGTACACGTCGTGCTACTGGATTTTATCGGTTTCGGCATTTAAGTCGTACTTCTGCTTCAATAACTGATATTTTTGAGCCCAAAAAACAGTTTTTTGAGGTTAACATAAAAAATTTACACTAACTCCATATTACATTTATACACCGTTGGATAGGTCTCGCCGAGCCGCTTCCAACGACACCTCACCCGTTCGGCTAGCATTTATAGTTTTAAAGATATTTTTCATTTTGTCTTAATTTTAATACGAACCGAGGTTACCTGTAGGGTGCAAAGCCGCCATACAAACGAAAACACTTTGTGTAAAAATCTTGTATTCCTTTGCGGTTTTCGATCCTTACCTGTCCACCTTGGCTCCGTCCAACCCCTAGACGTGTTTTATACCGTCTAGGTGCGAAATAATTTAGTTTATAGTCCTTTTATTGTTATTTTTACCGTATTTTTAAGAAAATTTCACTATTTTTAATTGTTTTTTACTAATTAGTTAGTCTAATTAGTACTTCAAATTTGTCTACTTGTCGGGGCTGGTGTCCGGTACACGTCGTGCTACTGGATTTTATCGGTTTCGGCATTTAAGTCGTACTTCTGCTTCAATAACTGATATTTTTGAGCCCAAAAAACAGTTTTTTGAGGTTAACATAAAAAATTTACACTAACTCCATATTACATTTATACACCGTTGGATAGGTCTCGCCGAGCCGCTTCCAACGACACCTCACCCGTTCGGCTAGCATTTATAGTTTTAAAGATATTTTTCATTTTGTCTTAATTTTAATACGAACCGAGGTTACCTGTAGGGTGCAAAGCCGCCATACAAACGAAAACACTTTGTGTAAAAATCTTGTATTCTTTTGCGGTTTTCGATCCTTACCTGTCCACCTTGGCTCCGTCCAACCCCTAGACGTGTTTTATACCGTCTAGGTGCGAAATAATTTAGTTTATAGTCCTTTTATTGTTATTTTTACCGTATTTTTAAGAAAATTTCACTATTTTTAATTGTTTTTTACTAATTAGTTAGTCTAATTAGTACTTCAAATTTGTCTACTTGTCGGGGCTGGTGTCCGGTACACGTCGTGCTACTGGATTTTATCGGTTTCGGCATTTAAGTCGTACTTCTGCTTCAATAACTGATATTTTTGAGCCCAAAAAACAGTTTTTTGAGGTTAACATAAAAAATTTACACTAACTCCATATTACATTTATACACCGTTGGATAGGTCTCGCCGAGCCGCTTCCAACGACACCTCACCCGTTCGGCTAGCATTTATAGTTTTAAAGATATTTTTCATTTTGTCTTAATTTTAATACGAACCGAGGTTACCTGTAGGGTGCAAAGCCGCCATACAAACGAAAACACTTTGTGTAAAAATCTTGTATTCCTTTGCGGTTTTCGATCCTTACCTGTCCACCTTGGCTCCGTCCAACCCCTAGACGTGTTTTATACCGTCTAGGTGCGAAATAATTTAGTTTATAGTCCTTTTATTGTTATTTTTACCGTATTTTTAAGAAAATTTCACTATTTTTAATTGTTTTTTACTAATTAGTTAGTCTAATTAGTACTTCAAATTTGTCTACTTGTCGGGGCTGGTGTCCGGTACACGTCGTGCTACTGGATTTTATCGGTTTCGGCATTTAAGTCGTACTTCTGCTTCAATAACTGATATTTTTGAGCCCAAAAAACAGTTTTTTGAGGTTAACATAAAAAATTTACACTAACTCCATATTACATTTATACACCGTTGGATAGGTCTCGCCGAGCCGCTTCCAACGACACCTCACCCGTTCGGCTAGCATTTATAGTTTTAAAGATATTTTTCATTTTGTCTTAATTTTAATACGAACCGAGGTTACCTGTAGGGTGCAAAGCCGCCATACAAACGAAAACACTTTGTGTAAAAATCTTGTATTCCTTTGCGGTTTTCGATCCTTACCTGTCCACCTTGGCTCCGTCCAACCCCTAGACGTGTTTTATACCGTCTAGGTGCGAAATAATTTAGTTTATAGTCCTTTTATTGTTATTTTTACCGTATTTTTAAGAAAATTTCACTATTTTTAATTGTTTTTTACTAATTAGTTAGTCTAATTAGTACTTCAAATTTGTCTACTTGTCGGGGCTGGTGTCCGGTACACGTCGTGCTACTGGATTTTATCGGTTTCGGCATTTAAGTCGTACTTCTGCTTCAATAACTGATATTTTTGAGCCCAAAAAACAGTTTTTTGAGGTTAACATAAAAAATTTACACTAACTCCATATTACATTTATACACCGTTGGATAGGTCTCGCCGAGCCGCTTCCAACGACACCTCACCCGTTCGGCTAGCATTTATAGTTTTAAAGATATTTTTCATTTTGTCTTAATTTTAATACGAACCGAGGTTACCTGTAGGGTGCAAAGCCGCCATACAAACGAAAACACTTTGTGTAAAAATCTTGTATTCTTTTGCGGTTTTCGATCCTTACCTGTCCACCTTGGCTCCGTCCAACCCCTAGACGTGTTTTATACCGTCTAGGTGCGAAATAATTTAGTTTATAGTCCTTTTATTGTTATTTTTACCGTATTTTTAAGAAAATTTCACTATTTTTAATTGTTTTTTACTAATTAGTTAGTCTAATTAGTACTTCAAATTTGTCTACTTGTCGGGGCTGGTGTCCGGTACACGTCGTGCTACTGGATTTTATCGGTTTCGGCATTTAAGTCGTACTTCTGCTTCAATAACTGATATTTTTGAGCCCAAAAAACAGTTTTTTGAGGTTAACATAAAAAATTTACACTAACTCCATATTACATTTATACACCGTTGGATAGGTCTCGCCGAGCCGCTTCCAACGACACCTCACCCGTTCGGCTAGCATTTATAGTTTTAAAGATATTTTTCATTTTGTCTTAATTTTAATACGAACCGAGGTTACCTGTAGGGTGCAAAGCCGCCATACAAACGAAAACACTTTGTGTAAAAATCTTGTATTCCTTTGCGGTTTTCGATCCTTACCTGTCCACCTTGGCTCCGTCCAACCCCTAGACGTGTTTTATACCGTCTAGGTGCGAAATAATTTAGTTTATAGTCCTTTTATTGTTATTTTTACCGTATTTTTAAGAAAATTTCACTATTTTTAATTGTTTTTTACTAATTAGTTAGTCTAATTAGTACTTCAAATTTGTCTACTTGTCGGGGCTGGTGTCCGGTACACGTCGTGCTACTGGATTTTATCGGTTTCGGCATTTAAGTCGTACTTCTGCTTCAATAACTGATATTTTTGAGCCCAAAAAACAGTTTTTTGAGGTTAACATAAAAAATTTACACTAACTCCATATTACATTTATACACCGTTGGATAGGTCTCGCCGAGCCGCTTCCAACGACACCTCACCCGTTCGGCTAGCATTTATAGTTTTAAAGATATTTTTCATTTTGTCTTAATTTTAATACGAACCGAGGTTACCTGTAGGGTGCAAAGCCGCCATACAAACGAAAACACTTTGTGTAAAAATCTTGTATTCCTTTGCGGTTTTCGATCCTTACCTGTCCACCTTGGCTCCGTCCAACCCCTAGACGTGTTTTATACCGTCTAGGTGCGAAATAATTTAGTTTATAGTCCTTTTATTGTTATTTTTACCGTATTTTTAAGAAAATTTCACTATTTTTAATTGTTTTTTACTAATTAGTTAGTCTAATTAGTACTTCAAATTTGTCTACTTGTCGGGGCTGGTGTCCGGTACACGTCGTGCTACTGGATTTTATCGGTTTCGGCATTTAAGTCGTACTTCTGCTTCAATAACTGATATTTTTGAGCCCAAAAAACAGTTTTTTGAGGTTAACATAAAAAATTTACACTAACTCCATATTACATTTATACACCGTTGGATAGGTCTCGCCGAGCCGCTTCCAACGACACCTCACCCGTTCGGCTAGCATTTATAGTTTTAAAGATATTTTTCATTTTGTCTTAATTTTAATACGAACCGAGGTTACCTGTAGGGTGCAAAGCCGCCATACAAACGAAAACACTTTGTGTAAAAATCTTGTATTCTTTTGCGGTTTTCGATCCTTACCTGTCCACCTTGGCTCCGTCCAACCCCTAGACGTGTTTTATACCGTCTAGGTGCGAAATAATTTAGTTTATAGTCCTTTTATTGTTATTTTTACCGTATTTTTAAGAAAATTTCACTATTTTTAATTGTTTTTTACTAATTAGTTAGTCTAATTAGTACTTCAAATTTGTCTACTTGTCGGGGCTGGTGTCCGGTACACGTCGTGCTACTGGATTTTATCGGTTTCGGCATTTAAGTCGTACTTCTGCTTCAATAACTGATATTTTTGAGCCCAAAAAACAGTTTTTTGAGGTTAACATAAAAAATTTACACTAACTCCATATTACATTTATACACCGTTGGATAGGTCTCGCCGAGCCGCTTCCAACGACACCTCACCCGTTCGGCTAGCATTTATAGTTTTAAAGATATTTTTCATTTTGTCTTAATTTTAATACGAACCGAGGTTACCTGTAGGGTGCAAAGCCGCCATACAAACGAAAACACTTTGTGTAAAAATCTTGTATTCTTTGCGGTTTTCGATCCTTACCTGTCCACCTTGGCTCCGTCCAACCCCTAGACGTGTTTTATACCGTCTAGGTGCGAAATAATTTAGTTTATAGTCCTTTTATTGTTATTTTTACCGTATTTTTAAGAAAATTTCACTATTTTTAATTGTTTTTTACTAATTAGTTAGTCTAATTAGTACTTCAAATTTGTCTACTTGTCGGGGCTGGTGTCCGGTACACGTCGTGCTACTGGATTTTATCGGTTTCGGCATTTAAGTCGTACTTCTGCTTCAATAACTGATATTTTTGAGCCCAAAAAACAGTTTTTTGAGGTTAACATAAAAAATTTACACTAACTCCATATTACATTTATACACCGTTGGATAGGTCTCGCCGAGCCGCTTCCAACGACACCTCACCCGTTCGGCTAGCATTTATAGTTTTAAAGATATTTTTCATTTTGTCTTAATTTTAATACGAACCGAGGTTACCTGTAGGGTGCAAAGCCGCCATACAAACGAAAACACTTTGTGTAAAAATCTTGTATTCCTTTGCGGTTTTCGATCCTTACCTGTCCACCTTGGCTCCGTCCAACCCCTAGACGTGTTTTATACCGTCTAGGTGCGAAATAATTTAGTTTATAGTCCTTTTATTGTTATTTTTACCGTATTTTTAAGAAAATTTCACTATTTTTAATTGTTTTTTACTAATTAGTTAGTCTAATTAGTACTTCAAATTTGTCTACTTGTCGGGGCTGGTGTCCGGTACACGTCGTGCTACTGGATTTTATCGGTTTCGGCATTTAAGTCGTACTTCTGCTTCAATAACTGATATTTTTGAGCCCAAAAAACAGTTTTTTGAGGTTAACATAAAAAATTTACACTAACTCCATATTACATTTATACACCGTTGGATAGGTCTCGCCGAGCCGCTTCCAACGACACCTCACCCGTTCGGCTAGCATTTATAGTTTTAAAGATATTTTTCATTTTGTCTTAATTTTAATACGAACCGAGGTTACCTGTAGGGTGCAAAGCCGCCATACAAACGAAAACACTTTGTGTAAAAATCTTGTATTCTTTTGCGGTTTTCGATCCTTACCTGTCCACCTTGGCTCCGTCCAACCCCTAGACGTGTTTTATACCGTCTAGGTGCGAAATAATTTAGTTTATAGTCCTTTTATTGTTATTTTTACCGTATTTTTAAGAAAATTTCACTATTTTTAATTGTTTTTTACTAATTAGTTAGTCTAATTAGTACTTCAAATTTGTCTACTTGTCGGGGCTGGTGTCCGGTACACGTCGTGCTACTGGATTTTATCGGTTTCGGCATTTAAGTCGTACTTCTGCTTCAATAACTGATATTTTTGAGCCCAAAAAACAGTTTTTTGAGGTTAACATAAAAAATTTACACTAACTCCATATTACATTTATACACCGTTGGATAGGTCTCGCCGAGCCGCTTCCAACGACACCTCACCCGTTCGGCTAGCATTTATAGTTTTAAAGATATTTTTCATTTTGTCTTAATTTTAATACGAACCGAGGTTACCTGTAGGGTGCAAAGCCGCCATACAAACGAAAACACTTTGTGTAAAAATCTTGTATTCTTTTGCGGTTTTCGATCCTTACCTGTCCACCTTGGCTCCGTCCAACCCCTAGACGTGTTTTATACCGTCTAGGTGCGAAATAATTTAGTTTATAGTCCTTTTATTGTTATTTTTACCGTATTTTTAAGAAAATTTCACTATTTTTAATTGTTTTTTACTAATTAGTTAGTCTAATTAGTACTTCAAATTTGTCTACTTGTCGGGGCTGGTGTCCGGTACACGTCGTGCTACTGGATTTTATCGGTTTCGGCATTTAAGTCGTACTTCTGCTTCAATAACTGATATTTTTGAGCCCAAAAAACAGTTTTTTGAGGTTAACATAAAAAATTTACACTAACTCCATATTACATTTATACACCGTTGGATAGGTCTCGCCGAGCCGCTTCCAACGACACCTCACCCGTTCGGCTAGCATTTATAGTTTTAAAGATATTTTTCATTTTGTCTTAATTTTAATACGAACCGAGGTTACCTGTAGGGTGCAAAGCCGCCATACAAACGAAAACACTTTGTGTAAAAATCTTGTATTCTTTTGCGGTTTTCGATCCTTACCTGTCCACCTTGGCTCCGTCCAACCCCTAGACGTGTTTTATACCGTCTAGGTGCGAAATAATTTAGTTTATAGTCCTTTTATTGTTATTTTTACCGTATTTTTAAGAAAATTTCACTATTTTTAATTGTTTTTTACTAATTAGTTAGTCTAATTAGTACTTCAAATTTGTCTACTTGTCGGGGCTGGTGTCCGGTACACGTCGTGCTACTGGATTTTATCGGTTTCGGCATTTAAGTCGTACTTCTGCTTCAATAACTGATATTTTTGAGCCCAAAAAACAGTTTTTTGAGGTTAACATAAAAAATTTACACTAACTCCATATTACATTTATACACCGTTGGATAGGTCTCGCCGAGCCGCTTCCAACGACACCTCACCCGTTCGGCTAGCATTTATAGTTTTAAAGATATTTTTCATTTTGTCTTAATTTTAATACGAACCGAGGTTACCTGTAGGGTGCAAAGCCGCCATACAAACGAAAACACTTTGTGTAAAAATCTTGTATTCTTTTGCGGTTTTCGATCCTTACCTGTCCACCTTGGCTCCGTCCAACCCCTAGACGTGTTTTATACCGTCTAGGTGCGAAATAATTTAGTTTATAGTCCTTTTATTGTTATTTTTACCGTATTTTTAAGAAAATTTCACTATTTTTAATTGTTTTTTACTAATTAGTTAGTCTAATTAGTACTTCAAATTTGTCTACTTGTCGGGGCTGGTGTCCGGTACACGTCGTGCTACTGGATTTTATCGGTTTCGGCATTTAAGTCGTACTTCTGCTTCAATAACTGATATTTTTGAGCCCAAAAAACAGTTTTTTGAGGTTAACATAAAAAATTTACACTAACTCCATATTACATTTATACACCGTTGGATAGGTCTCGCCGAGCCGCTTCCAACGACACCTCACCCGTTCGGCTAGCATTTATAGTTTTAAAGATATTTTTCATTTTGTCTTAATTTTAATACGAACCGAGGTTACCTGTAGGGTGCAAAGCCGCCATACAAACGAAAACACTTTGTGTAAAAATCTTGTATTCTTTGCGGTTTTCGATCCTTACCTGTCCACCTTGGCTCCGTCCAACCCCTAGACGTGTTTTATACCGTCTAGGTGCGAAATAATTTAGTTTATAGTCCTTTTATTGTTATTTTTACCGTATTTTTAAGAAAATTTCACTATTTTTAATTGTTTTTTACTAATTAGTTAGTCTAATTAGTACTTCAAATTTGTCTACTTGTCGGGGCTGGTGTCCGGTACACGTCGTGCTACTGGATTTTATCGGTTTCGGCATTTAAGTCGTACTTCTGCTTCAATAACTGATATTTTTGAGCCCAAAAAACAGTTTTTTGAGGTTAACATAAAAAATTTACACTAACTCCATATTACATTTATACACCGTTGGATAGGTCTCGCCGAGCCGCTTCCAACGACACCTCACCCGTTCGGCTAGCATTTATAGTTTTAAAGATATTTTTCATTTTGTCTTAATTTTAATACGAACCGAGGTTACCTGTAGGGTGCAAAGCCGCCATACAAACGAAAACACTTTGTGTAAAAATCTTGTATTCTTTTGCGGTTTTCGATCCTTACCTGTCCACCTTGGCTCCGTCCAACCCCTAGACGTGTTTTATACCGTCTAGGTGCGAAATAATTTAGTTTATAGTCCTTTTATTGTTATTTTTACCGTATTTTTAAGAAAATTTCACTATTTTTAATTGTTTTTTACTAATTAGTTAGTCTAATTAGTACTTCAAATTTGTCTACTTGTCGGGGCTGGTGTCCGGTACACGTCGTGCTACTGGATTTTATCGGTTTCGGCATTTAAGTCGTACTTCTGCTTCAATAACTGATATTTTTGAGCCCAAAAAACAGTTTTTTGAGGTTAACATAAAAAATTTACACTAACTCCATATTACATTTATACACCGTTGGATAGGTCTCGCCGAGCCGCTTCCAACGACACCTCACCCGTTCGGCTAGCATTTATAGTTTTAAAGATATTTTTCATTTTGTCTTAATTTTAATACGAACCGAGGTTACCTGTAGGGTGCAAAGCCGCCATACAAACGAAAACACTTTGTGTAAAAATCTTGTATTCTTTTGCGGTTTTCGATCCTTACCTGTCCACCTTGGCTCCGTCCAACCCCTAGACGTGTTTTATACCGTCTAGGTGCGAAATAATTTAGTTTATAGTCCTTTTATTGTTATTTTTACCGTATTTTTAAGAAAATTTCACTATTTTTAATTGTTTTTTACTAATTAGTTAGTCTAATTAGTACTTCAAATTTGTCTACTTGTCGGGGCTGGTGTCCGGTACACGTCGTGCTACTGGATTTTATCGGTTTCGGCATTTAAGTCGTACTTCTGCTTCAATAACTGATATTTTTGAGCCCAAAAAACAGTTTTTTGAGGTTAACATAAAAAATTTACACTAACTCCATATTACATTTATACACCGTTGGATAGGTCTCGCCGAGCCGCTTCCAACGACACCTCACCCGTTCGGCTAGCATTTATAGTTTTAAAGATATTTTTCATTTTGTCTTAATTTTAATACGAACCGAGGTTACCTGTAGGGTGCAAAGCCGCCATACAAACGAAAACACTTTGTGTAAAAATCTTGTATTCTTTGCGGTTTTCGATCCTTACCTGTCCACCTTGGCTCCGTCCAACCCCTAGACGTGTTTTATACCGTCTAGGTGCGAAATAATTTAGTTTATAGTCCTTTTATTGTTATTTTTACCGTATTTTTAAGAAAATTTCACTATTTTTAATTGTTTTTTACTAATTAGTTAGTCTAATTAGTACTTCAAATTTGTCTACTTGTCGGGGCTGGTGTCCGGTACACGTCGTGCTACTGGATTTTATCGGTTTCGGCATTTAAGTCGTACTTCTGCTTCAATAACTGATATTTTTGAGCCCAAAAAACAGTTTTTTGAGGTTAACATAAAAAATTTACACTAACTCCATATTACATTTATACACCGTTGGATAGGTCTCGCCGAGCCGCTTCCAACGACACCTCACCCGTTCGGCTAGCATTTATAGTTTTAAAGATATTTTTCATTTTGTCTTAATTTTAATACGAACCGAGGTTACCTGTAGGGTGCAAAGCCGCCATACAAACGAAAACACTTTGTGTAAAAATCTTGTATTCCTTTGCGGTTTTCGATCCTTACCTGTCCACCTTGGCTCCGTCCAACCCCTAGACGTGTTTTATACCGTCTAGGTGCGAAATAATTTAGTTTATAGTCCTTTTATTGTTATTTTTACCGTATTTTTAAGAAAATTTCACTATTTTTAATTGTTTTTTACTAATTAGTTAGTCTAATTAGTACTTCAAATTTGTCTACTTGTCGGGGCTGGTGTCCGGTACACGTCGTGCTACTGGATTTTATCGGTTTCGGCATTTAAGTCGTACTTCTGCTTCAATAACTGATATTTTTGAGCCCAAAAAACAGTTTTTTGAGGTTAACATAAAAAATTTACACTAACTCCATATTACATTTATACACCGTTGGATAGGTCTCGCCGAGCCGCTTCCAACGACACCTCACCCGTTCGGCTAGCATTTATAGTTTTAAAGATATTTTTCATTTTGTCTTAATTTTAATACGAACCGAGGTTACCTGTAGGGTGCAAAGCCGCCATACAAACGAAAACACTTTGTGTAAAAATCTTGTATTCTTTTGCGGTTTTCGATCCTTACCTGTCCACCTTGGCTCCGTCCAACCCCTAGACGTGTTTTATACCGTCTAGGTGCGAAATAATTTAGTTTATAGTCCTTTTATTGTTATTTTTACCGTATTTTTAAGAAAATTTCACTATTTTTAATTGTTTTTTACTAATTAGTTAGTCTAATTAGTACTTCAAATTTGTCTACTTGTCGGGGCTGGTGTCCGGTACACGTTCGTGCTACTGGATTTTATCGGTTTCGGCATTTAAGTCGTACTTCTGCTTCAATAACTGATATTTTTGAGCCCAAAAAACAGTTTTTTGAGGTTAACATAAAAAATTTACACTAACTCCATATTACATTTATACACCGTTGGATAGGTCTCGCCGAGCCGCTTCCAACGACACCTCACCCGTTCGGCTAGCATTTATAGTTTTAAAGATATTTTTCATTTTGTCTTAATTTTAATACGAACCGAGGTTACCTGTAGGGTGCAAAGCCGCCATACAAACGAAAACACTTTGTGTAAAAATCTTGTATTCTTTTGCGGTTTTCGATCCTTACCTGTCCACCTTGGCTCCGTCCAACCCCTAGACGTGTTTTATACCGTCTAGGTGCGAAATAATTTAGTTTATAGTCCTTTTATTGTTATTTTTACCGTATTTTTAAGAAAATTTCACTATTTTTAATTGTTTTTTACTAATTAGTTAGTCTAATTAGTACTTCAAATTTGTCTACTTGTCGGGGCTGGTGTCCGGTACACGTCGTGCTACTGGATTTTATCGGTTTCGGCATTTAAGTCGTACTTCTGCTTCAATAACTGATATTTTTGAGCCCAAAAAACAGTTTTTTGAGGTTAACATAAAAAATTTACACTAACTCCATATTACATTTATACACCGTTGGATAGGTCTCGCCGAGCCGCTTCCAACGACACCTCACCCGTTCGGCTAGCATTTATAGTTTTAAAGATATTTTTCATTTTGTCTTAATTTTAATACGAACCGAGGTTACCTGTAGGGTGCAAAGCCGCCATACAAACGAAAACACTTTGTGTAAAAATCTTGTATTCTTTTGCGGTTTTCGATCCTTACCTGTCCACCTTGGCTCCGTCCAACCCCTAGACGTGTTTTATACCGTCTAGGTGCGAAATAATTTAGTTTATAGTCCTTTTATTGTTATTTTTACCGTATTTTTAAGAAAATTTCACTATTTTTAATTGTTTTTTACTAATTAGTTAGTCTAATTAGTACTTCAAATTTGTCTACTTGTCGGGGCTGGTGTCCGGTACACGTCGTGCTACTGGATTTTATCGGTTTCGGCATTTAAGTCGTACTTCTGCTTCAATAACTGATATTTTTGAGCCCAAAAAACAGTTTTTTGAGGTTAACATAAAAAATTTACACTAACTCCATATTACATTTATACACCGTTGGATAGGTCTCGCCGAGCCGCTTCCAACGACACCTCACCCGTTCGGCTAGCATTTATAGTTTTAAAGATATTTTTCATTTTGTCTTAATTTTAATACGAACCGAGGTTACCTGTAGGGTGCAAAGCCGCCATACAAACGAAAACACTTTGTGTAAAAATCTTGTATTCTTTTGCGGTTTTCGATCCTTACCTGTCCACCTTGGCTCCGTCCAACCCCTAGACGTGTTTTATACCGTCTAGGTGCGAAATAATTTAGTTTATAGTCCTTTTATTGTTATTTTTACCGTATTTTTAAGAAAATTTCACTATTTTTAATTGTTTTTTACTAATTAGTTAGTCTAATTAGTACTTCAAATTTGTCTACTTGTCGGGGCTGGTGTCCGGTACACGTCGTGCTACTGGATTTTATCGGTTTCGGCATTTAAGTCGTACTTCTGCTTCAATAACTGATATTTTTGAGCCCAAAAAACAGTTTTTTGAGGTTAACATAAAAAATTTACACTAACTCCATATTACATTTATACACCGTTGGATAGGTCTCGCCGAGCCGCTTCCAACGACACCTCACCCGTTCGGCTAGCATTTATAGTTTTAAAGATATTTTTCATTTTGTCTTAATTTTAATACGAACCGAGGTTACCTGTAGGGTGCAAAGCCGCCATACAAACGAAAACACTTTGTGTAAAAATCTTGTATTCTTTTGCGGTTTTCGATCCTTACCTGTCCACCTTGGCTCCGTCCAACCCCTAGACGTGTTTTATACCGTCTAGGTGCGAAATAATTTAGTTTATAGTCCTTTTATTGTTATTTTTACCGTATTTTTAAGAAAATTTCACTATTTTTAATTGTTTTTTACTAATTAGTTAGTCTAATTAGTACTTCAAATTTGTCTACTTGTCGGGGCTGGTGTCCGGTACACGTCGTGCTACTGGATTTTATCGGTTTCGGCATTTAAGTCGTACTTCTGCTTCAATAACTGATATTTTTGAGCCCAAAAAACAGTTTTTTGAGGTTAACATAAAAAATTTACACTAACTCCATATTACATTTATACACCGTTGGATAGGTCTCGCCGAGCCGCTTCCAACGACACCTCACCCGTTCGGCTAGCATTTATAGTTTTAAAGATATTTTTCATTTTGTCTTAATTTTAATACGAACCGAGGTTACCTGTAGGGTGCAAAGCCGCCATACAAACGAAAACACTTTGTGTAAAAATCTTGTATTCTTTTGCGGTTTTCGATCCTTACCTGTCCACCTTGGCTCCGTCCAACCCCTAGACGTGTTTTATACCGTCTAGGTGCGAAATAATTTAGTTTATAGTCCTTTTATTGTTATTTTTACCGTATTTTTAAGAAAATTTCACTATTTTTAATTGTTTTTTACTAATTAGTTAGTCTAATTAGTACTTCAAATTTGTCTACTTGTCGGGGCTGGTGTCCGGTACACGTCGTGCTACTGGATTTTATCGGTTTCGGCATTTAAGTCGTACTTCTGCTTCAATAACTGATATTTTTGAGCCCAAAAAACAGTTTTTTGAGGTTAACATAAAAAATTTACACTAACTCCATATTACATTTATACACCGTTGGATAGGTCTCGCCGAGCCGCTTCCAACGACACCTCACCCGTTCGGCTAGCATTTATAGTTTTAAAGATATTTTTCATTTTGTCTTAATTTTAATACGAACCGAGGTTACCTGTAGGGTGCAAAGCCGCCATACAAACGAAAACACTTTGTGTAAAAATCTTGTATTCTTTGCGGTTTTCGATCCTTACCTGTCCACCTTGGCTCCGTCCAACCCCTAGACGTGTTTTATACCGTCTAGGTGCGAAATAATTTAGTTTATAGTCCTTTTATTGTTATTTTTACCGTATTTTTAAGAAAATTTCACTATTTTTAATTGTTTTTTACTAATTAGTTAGTCTAATTAGTACTTCAAATTTGTCTACTTGTCGGGGCTGGTGTCCGGTACACGTCGTGCTACTGGATTTTATCGGTTTCGGCATTTAAGTCGTACTTCTGCTTCAATAACTGATATTTTTGAGCCCAAAAAACAGTTTTTTGAGGTTAACATAAAAAATTTACACTAACTCCATATTACATTTATACACCGTTGGATAGGTCTCGCCGAGCCGCTTCCAACGACACCTCACCCGTTCGGCTAGCATTTATAGTTTTAAAGATATTTTTCATTTTGTCTTAATTTTAATACGAACCGAGGTTACCTGTAGGGTGCAAAGCCGCCATACAAACGAAAACACTTTGTGTAAAAATCTTGTATTCTTTTGCGGTTTTCGATCCTTACCTGTCCACCTTGGCTCCGTCCAACCCCTAGACGTGTTTTATACCGTCTAGGTGCGAAATAATTTAGTTTATAGTCCTTTTATTGTTATTTTTACCGTATTTTTAAGAAAATTTCACTATTTTTAATTGTTTTTTACTAATTAGTTAGTCTAATTAGTACTTCAAATTTGTCTACTTGTCGGGGCTGGTGTCCGGTACACGTCGTGCTACTGGATTTTATCGGTTTCGGCATTTAAGTCGTACTTCTGCTTCAATAACTGATATTTTTGAGCCCAAAAAACAGTTTTTTGAGGTTAACATAAAAAATTTACACTAACTCCATATTACATTTATACACCGTTGGATAGGTCTCGCCGAGCCGCTTCCAACGACACCTCACCCGTTCGGCTAGCATTTATAGTTTTAAAGATATTTTTCATTTTGTCTTAATTTTAATACGAACCGAGGTTACCTGTAGGGTGCAAAGCCGCCATACAAACGAAAACACTTTGTGTAAAAATCTTGTATTCTTTTGCGGTTTTCGATCCTTACCTGTCCACCTTGGCTCCGTCCAACCCCTAGACGTGTTTTATACCGTCTAGGTGCGAAATAATTTAGTTTATAGTCCTTTTATTGTTATTTTTACCGTATTTTTAAGAAAATTTCACTATTTTTAATTGTTTTTTACTAATTAGTTAGTCTAATTAGTACTTCAAATTTGTCTACTTGTCGGGGCTGGTGTCCGGTACACGTCGTGCTACTGGATTTTATCGGTTTCGGCATTTAAGTCGTACTTCTGCTTCAATAACTGATATTTTTGAGCCCAAAAAACAGTTTTTTGAGGTTAACATAAAAAATTTACACTAACTCCATATTACATTTATACACCGTTGGATAGGTCTCGCCGAGCCGCTTCCAACGACACCTCACCCGTTCGGCTAGCATTTATAGTTTTAAAGATATTTTTCATTTTGTCTTAATTTTAATACGAACCGAGGTTACCTGTAGGGTGCAAAGCCGCCATACAAACGAAAACACTTTGTGTAAAAATCTTGTATTCTTTGCGGTTTTCGATCCTTACCTGTCCACCTTGGCTCCGTCCAACCCCTAGACGTGTTTTATACCGTCTAGGTGCGAAATAATTTAGTTTATAGTCCTTTTATTGTTATTTTTACCGTATTTTTAAGAAAATTTCACTATTTTTAATTGTTTTTTACTAATTAGTTAGTCTAATTAGTACTTCAAATTTGTCTACTTGTCGGGGCTGGTGTCCGGTACACGTCGTGCTACTGGATTTTATCGGTTTCGGCATTTAAGTCGTACTTCTGCTTCAATAACTGATATTTTTGAGCCCAAAAAACAGTTTTTTGAGGTTAACATAAAAAATTTACACTAACTCCATATTACATTTATACACCGTTGGATAGGTCTCGCCGAGCCGCTTCCAACGACACCTCACCCGTTCGGCTAGCATTTATAGTTTTAAAGATATTTTTCATTTTGTCTTAATTTTAATACGAACCGAGGTTACCTGTAGGGTGCAAAGCCGCCATACAAACGAAAACACTTTGTGTAAAAATCTTGTATTCTTTGCGGTTTTCGATCCTTACCTGTCCACCTTGGCTCCGTCCAACCCCTAGACGTGTTTTATACCGTCTAGGTGCGAAATAATTTAGTTTATAGTCCTTTTATTGTTATTTTTACCGTATTTTTAAGAAAATTTCACTATTTTTAATTGTTTTTTACTAATTAGTTAGTCTAATTAGTACTTCAAATTTGTCTACTTGTCGGGGCTGGTGTCCGGTACACGTCGTGCTACTGGATTTTATCGGTTTCGGCATTTAAGTCGTACTTCTGCTTCAATAACTGATATTTTTGAGCCCAAAAAACAGTTTTTTGAGGTTAACATAAAAAATTTACACTAACTCCATATTACATTTATACACCGTTGGATAGGTCTCGCCGAGCCGCTTCCAACGACACCTCACCCGTTCGGCTAGCATTATAGTTTTAAAGATATTTTTCATTTTGTCTTAATTTTAATACGAACCGAGGTTACCTGTAGGGTGCAAAGCCGCCATACAAACGAAAACACTTTGTGTAAAAATCTTGTATTCTTTGCGGTTTTCGATCCTTACCTGTCCACCTTGGCTCCGTCCAACCCCTAGACGTGTTTTATACCGTCTAGGTGCGAAATAATTTAGTTTATAGTCCTTTTATTGTTATTTTTACCGTATTTTTAAGAAAATTTCACTATTTTTAATTGTTTTTTACTAATTAGTTAGTCTAATTAGTACTTCAAATTTGTCTACTTGTCGGGGCTGGTGTCCGGTACACGTCGTGCTACTGGATTTTATCGGTTTCGGCATTTAAGTCGTACTTCTGCTTCAATAACTGATATTTTTGAGCCCAAAAAACAGTTTTTTGAGGTTAACATAAAAAATTTACACTAACTCCATATTACATTTATACACCGTTGGATAGGTCTCGCCGAGCCGCTTCCAACGACACCTCACCCGTTCGGCTAGCATTTATAGTTTTAAAGATATTTTTCATTTTGTCTTAATTTTAATACGAACCGAGGTTACCTGTAGGGTGCAAAGCCGCCATACAAACGAAAACACTTTGTGTAAAAATCTTGTATTCTTTTGCGGTTTTCGATCCTTACCTGTCCACCTTGGCTCCGTCCAACCCCTAGACGTGTTTTATACCGTCTAGGTGCGAAATAATTTAGTTTATAGTCCTTTTATTGTTATTTTTACCGTATTTTTAAGAAAATTTCACTATTTTTAATTGTTTTTTACTAATTAGTTAGTCTAATTAGTACTTCAAATTTGTCTACTTGTCGGGGCTGGTGTCCGGTACACGTCGTGCTACTGGATTTTATCGGTTTCGGCATTTAAGTCGTACTTCTGCTTCAATAACTGATATTTTTGAGCCCAAAAAACAGTTTTTTGAGGTTAACATAAAAAATTTACACTAACTCCATATTACATTTATACACCGTTGGATAGGTCTCGCCGAGCCGCTTCCAACGACACCTCACCCGTTCGGCTAGCATTTATAGTTTTAAAGATATTTTTCATTTTGTCTTAATTTTAATACGAACCGAGGTTACCTGTAGGGTGCAAAGCCGCCATACAAACGAAAACACTTTGTGTAAAAATCTTGTATTCTTTGCGGTTTTCGATCCTTACCTGTCCACCTTGGCTCCGTCCAACCCCTAGACGTGTTTTATACCGTCTAGGTGCGAAATAATTTAGTTTATAGTCCTTTTATTGTTATTTTTACCGTATTTTTAAGAAAATTTCACTATTTTTAATTGTTTTTTACTAATTAGTTAGTCTAATTAGTACTTCAAATTTGTCTACTTGTCGGGGCTGGTGTCCGGTACACGTCGTGCTACTGGATTTTATCGGTTTCGGCATTTAAGTCGTACTTCTGCTTCAATAACTGATATTTTTGAGCCCAAAAAACAGTTTTTTGAGGTTAACATAAAAAATTTACACTAACTCCATATTACATTTATACACCGTTGGATAGGTCTCGCCGAGCCGCTTCCAACGACACCTCACCCGTTCGGCTAGCATTTATAGTTTTAAAGATATTTTTCATTTTGTCTTAATTTTAATACGAACCGAGGTTACCTGTAGGGTGCAAAGCCGCCATACAAACGAAAACACTTTGTGTAAAAATCTTGTATTCTTTGCGGTTTTCGATCCTTACCTGTCCACCTTGGCTCCGTCCAACCCCTAGACGTGTTTTATACCGTCTAGGTGCGAAATAATTTAGTTTATAGTCCTTTTATTGTTATTTTTACCGTATTTTTAAGAAAATTTCACTATTTTTAATTGTTTTTTACTAATTAGTTAGTCTAATTAGTACTTCAAATTTGTCTACTTGTCGGGGCTGGTGTCCGGTACACGTCGTGCTACTGGATTTTATCGGTTTCGGCATTTAAGTCGTACTTCTGCTTCAATAACTGATATTTTTGAGCCCAAAAAACAGTTTTTTGAGGTTAACATAAAAAATTTACACTAACTCCATATTACATTTATACACCGTTGGATAGGTCTCGCCGAGCCGCTTCCAACGACACCTCACCCGTTCGGCTAGCATTTATAGTTTTAAAGATATTTTTCATTTTGTCTTAATTTTAATACGAACCGAGGTTACCTGTAGGGTGCAAAGCCGCCATACAAACGAAAACACTTTGTGTAAAAATCTTGTATTCTTTTGCGGTTTTCGATCCTTACCTGTCCACCTTGGCTCCGTCCAACCCCTAGACGTGTTTTATACCGTCTAGGTGCGAAATAATTTAGTTTATAGTCCTTTTATTGTTATTTTTACCGTATTTTTAAGAAAATTTCACTATTTTTAATTGTTTTTTACTAATTAGTTAGTCTAATTAGTACTTCAAATTTGTCTACTTGTCGGGGCTGGTGTCCGGTACACGTCGTGCTACTGGATTTTATCGGTTTCGGCATTTAAGTCGTACTTCTGCTTCAATAACTGATATTTTTGAGCCCAAAAAACAGTTTTTTGAGGTTAACATAAAAAATTTACACTAACTCCATATTACATTTATACACCGTTGGATAGGTCTCGCCGAGCCGCTTCCAACGACACCTCACCCGTTCGGCTAGCATTTATAGTTTTAAAGATATTTTTCATTTTGTCTTAATTTTAATACGAACCGAGGTTACCTGTAGGGTGCAAAGCCGCCATACAAACGAAAACACTTTGTGTAAAAATCTTGTATTCTTTGCGGTTTTCGATCCTTACCTGTCCACCTTGGCTCCGTCCAACCCCTAGACGTGTTTTATACCGTCTAGGTGCGAAATAATTTAGTTTATAGTCCTTTTATTGTTATTTTTACCGTATTTTTAAGAAAATTTCACTATTTTTAATTGTTTTTTACTAATTAGTTAGTCTAATTAGTACTTCAAATTTGTCTACTTGTCGGGGCTGGTGTCCGGTACACGTTGTGCTACTGGATTTTATCGGTTTCGGCATTTAAGTCGTACTTCTGCTTCAATAACTGATATTTTTGAGCCCAAAAAACAGTTTTTTGAGGTTAACATAAAAAATTTACACTAACTCCATATTACATTTATACACCGTTGGATAGGTCTCGCCGAGCCGCTTCCAACGACACCTCACCCGTTCGGCTAGCATTTATAGTTTTAAAGATATTTTTCATTTTGTCTTAATTTTAATACGAACCGAGGTTACCTGTAGGGTGCAAAGCCGCCATACAAACGAAAACACTTTGTGTAAAAATCTTGTATTCTTTGCGGTTTTCGATCCTTACCTGTCCACCTTGGCTCCGTCCAACCCCTAGACGTGTTTTATACCGTCTAGGTGCGAAATAATTTAGTTTATAGTCCTTTTATTGTTATTTTTACCGTATTTTTAAGAAAATTTCACTATTTTAATTGTTTTTTACTAATTAGTTAGTCTAATTAGTACTTCAAATTTGTCTACTTGTCGGGGCTGGTGTCCGGTACACGTTGTGCTACTGGATTTTATCGGTTTCGGCATTTAAGTCGTACTTCTGCTTCAATAACTGATATTTTTGAGCCCAAAAAACAGTTTTTTGAGGTTAACATAAAAAATTTACACTAACTCCATATTACATTTATACACCGTTGGATAGGTCTCGCCGAGCCGCTTCCAACGACACCTCACCCGTTCGGCTAGCATTTATAGTTTTAAAGATATTTTTCATTTTGTCTTAATTTTAATACGAACCGAGGTTACCTGTAGGGTGCAAAGCCGCCATACAAACGAAAACACTTTGTGTAAAAATCTTGTATTCTTTTGCGGTTTTCGATCCTTACCTGTCCACCTTGGCTCCGTCCAACCCCTAGACGTGTTTTATACCGTCTAGGTGCGAAATAATTTAGTTTATAGTCCTTTTATTGTTATTTTTACCGTATTTTTAAGAAAATTTCACTATTTTTAATTGTTTTTTACTAATTAGTTAGTCTAATTAGTACTTCAAATTTGTCTACTTGTCGGGGCTGGTGTCCGGTACACGTTGTGCTACTGGATTTTATCGGTTTCGGCATTTAAGTCGTACTTCTGCTTCAATAACTGATATTTTTGAGCCCAAAAAACAGTTTTTTGAGGTTAACATAAAAAATTTACACTAACTCCATATTACATTTATACACCGTTGGATAGGTCTCGCCGAGCCGCTTCCAACGACACCTCACCCGTTCGGCTAGCATTTATAGTTTTAAAGATATTTTTCATTTTGTCTTAATTTTAATACGAACCGAGGTTACCTGTAGGGTGCAAAGCCGCCATACAAACGAAAACACTTTGTGTAAAAATCTTGTATTCTTTTGCGGTTTTCGATCCTTACCTGTCCACCTTGGCTCCGTCCAACCCCTAGACGTGTTTTATACCGTCTAGGTGCGAAATAATTTAGTTTATAGTCCTTTTATTGTTATTTTTACCGTATTTTTAAGAAAATTTCACTATTTTTAATTGTTTTTTACTAATTAGTTAGTCTAATTAGTACTTCAAATTTGTCTACTTGTCGGGGCTGGTGTCCGGTACACGTTGTGCTACTGGATTTTATCGGTTTCGGCATTTAAGTCGTACTTCTGCTTCAATAACTGATATTTTTGAGCCCAAAAAACAGTTTTTTGAGGTTAACATAAAAAATTTACACTAACTCCATATTACATTTATACACCGTTGGATAGGTCTCGCCGAGCCGCTTCCAACGACACCTCACCCGTTCGGCTAGCATTTATAGTTTTAAAGATATTTTTCATTTTGTCTTAATTTTAATACGAACCGAGGTTACCTGTAGGGTGCAAAGCCGCCATACAAACGAAAACACTTTGTGTAAAAATCTTGTATTCTTTTGCGGTTTTCGATCCTTACCTGTCCACCTTGGCTCCGTCCAACCCCTAGACGTGTTTTATACCGTCTAGGTGCGAAATAATTTAGTTTATAGTCCTTTTATTGTTATTTTTACCGTATTTTTAAGAAAATTTCACTATTTTTAATTGTTTTTTACTAATTAGTTAGTCTAATTAGTACTTCAAATTTGTCTACTTGTCGGGGCTGGTGTCCGGTACACGTTGTGCTACTGGATTTTATCGGTTTCGGCATTTAAGTCGTACTTCTGCTTCAATAACTGATATTTTTGAGCCCAAAAAACAGTTTTTTGAGGTTAACATAAAAAATTTACACTAACTCCATATTACATTTATACACCGTTGGATAGGTCTCGCCGAGCCGCTTCCAACGACACCTCACCCGTTCGGCTAGCATTTATAGTTTTAAAGATATTTTTCATTTTGTCTTAATTTTAATACGAACCGAGGTTACCTGTAGGGTGCAAAGCCGCCATACAAACGAAAACACTTTGTGTAAAAATCTTGTATTCTTTTGCGGTTTTCGATCCTTACCTGTCCACCTTGGCTCCGTCCAACCCCTAGACGTGTTTTATACCGTCTAGGTGCGAAATAATTTAGTTTATAGTCCTTTTATTGTTATTTTTACCGTATTTTTAAGAAAATTTCACTATTTTTAATTGTTTTTTACTAATTAGTTAGTCTAATTAGTACTTCAAATTTGTCTACTTGTCGGGGCTGGTGTCCGGTACACGTTGTGCTACTGGATTTTATCGGTTTCGGCATTTAAGTCGTACTTCTGCTTCAATAACTGATATTTTTGAGCCCAAAAAACAGTTTTTTGAGGTTAACATAAAAAATTTACACTAACTCCATATTACATTTATACACCGTTGGATAGGTCTCGCCGAGCCGCTTCCAACGACACCTCACCCGTTCGGCTAGCATTTATAGTTTTAAAGATATTTTTCATTTTGTCTTAATTTTAATACGAACCGAGGTTACCTGTAGGGTGCAAAGCCGCCATACAAACGAAAACACTTTGTGTAAAAATCTTGTATTCTTTTGCGGTTTTCGATCCTTACCTGTCCACCTTGGCTCCGTCCAACCCCTAGACGTGTTTTATACCGTCTAGGTGCGAAATAATTTAGTTTATAGTCCTTTTATTGTTATTTTTACCGTATTTTTAAGAAAATTTCACTATTTTTAATTGTTTTTTACTAATTAGTTAGTCTAATTAGTACTTCAAATTTGTCTACTTGTCGGGGCTGGTGTCCGGTACACGTGTGCTACTGGATTTTATCGGTTTCGGCATTTAAGTCGTACTTCTGCTTCAATAACTGATATTTTTGAGCCCAAAAAACAGTTTTTTGAGGTTAACATAAAAAATTTACACTAACTCCATATTACATTTATACACCGTTGGATAGGTCTCGCCGAGCCGCTTCCAACGACACCTCACCCGTTCGGCTAGCATTTATAGTTTTAAAGATATTTTTCATTTTGTCTTAATTTTAATACGAACCGAGGTTACCTGTAGGGTGCAAAGCCGCCATACAAACGAAAACACTTTGTGTAAAAATCTTGTATTCTTTTGCGGTTTTCGATCCTTACCTGTCCACCTTGGCTCCGTCCAACCCCTAGACGTGTTTTATACCGTCTAGGTGCGAAATAATTTAGTTTATAGTCCTTTTATTGTTATTTTTACCGTATTTTTAAGAAAATTTCACTATTTTTAATTGTTTTTTACTAATTAGTTAGTCTAATTAGTACTTCAAATTTGTCTACTTGTCGGGGCTGGTGTCCGGTACACGTTGTGCTACTGGATTTTATCGGTTTCGGCATTTAAGTCGTACTTCTGCTTCAATAACTGATATTTTTGAGCCCAAAAAACAGTTTTTTGAGGTTAACATAAAAAATTTACACTAACTCCATATTACATTTATACACCGTTGGATAGGTCTCGCCGAGCCGCTTCCAACGACACCTCACCCGTTCGGCTAGCATTTATAGTTTTAAAGATATTTTTCATTTTGTCTTAATTTTAATACGAACCGAGGTTACCTGTAGGGTGCAAAGCCGCCATACAAACGAAAACACTTTGTGTAAAAATCTTGTATTCTTTTGCGGTTTTCGATCCTTACCTGTCCACCTTGGCTCCGTCCAACCCCTAGACGTGTTTTATACCGTCTAGGTGCGAAATAATTTAGTTTATAGTCCTTTTATTGTTATTTTTACCGTATTTTTAAGAAAATTTCACTATTTTTAATTGTTTTTTACTAATTAGTTAGTCTAATTAGTACTTCAAATTTGTCTACTTGTCGGGGCTGGTGTCCGGTACACGTTGTGCTACTGGATTTTATCGGTTTCGGCATTTAAGTCGTACTTCTGCTTCAATAACTGATATTTTTGAGCCCAAAAAACAGTTTTTTGAGGTTAACATAAAAAATTTACACTAACTCCATATTACATTTATACACCGTTGGATAGGTCTCGCCGAGCCGCTTCCAACGACACCTCACCCGTTCGGCTAGCATTTATAGTTTTAAAGATATTTTTCATTTTGTCTTAATTTTAATACGAACCGAGGTTACCTGTAGGGTGCAAAGCCGCCATACAAACGAAAACACTTTGTGTAAAAATCTTGTATTCTTTTGCGGTTTTCGATCCTTACCGGTCCACCTTGGCTCCGTCCAACCCCTAGACGTGTTTTATACCGTCTAGGTGCGAAATAATTTAGTTTATAGTCCTTTTATTGTTATTTTTACCGTATTTTTAAGAAAATTTCACTATTTTTAATTGTTTTTTACTAATTAGTTAGTCTAATTAGTACTTCAAATTTGTCTACTTGTCGGGGCTGGTGTCCGGTACACGTTGTGCTACTGGATTTTATCGGTTTCGGCATTTAAGTCGTACTTCTGCTTCAATAACTGATATTTTTGAGCCCAAAAAACAGTTTTTTGAGGTTAACATAAAAAATTTACACTAACTCCATATTACATTTATACACCGTTGGATAGGTCTCGCCGAGCCGCTTCCAACGACACCTCACCCGTTCGGCTAGCATTTATAGTTTTAAAGATATTTTTCATTTTGTCTTAATTTTAATACGAACCGAGGTTACCTGTAGGGTGCAAAGCCGCCATACAAACGAAAACACTTTGTGTAAAAATCTTGTATTCTTTTGCGGTTTTCGATCCTTACCGGTCCACCTTGGCTCCGTCCAACCCCTAGACGTGTTTTATACCGTCTAGGTGCGAAATAATTTAGTTTATAGTCCTTTTATTGTTATTTTTACCGTATTTTTAAGAAAATTTCACTATTTTTAATTGTTTTTTACTAATTAGTTAGTCTAATTAGTACTTCAAATTTGTCTACTTGTCGGGGCTGGTGTCCGGTACACGTTGTGCTACTGGATTTTATCGGTTTCGGCATTTAAGTCGTACTTCTGCTTCAATAACTGATATTTTTGAGCCCAAAAAACAGTTTTTTGAGGTTAACATAAAAAATTTACACTAACTCCATATTACATTTATACACCGTTGGATAGGTCTCGCCGAGCCGCTTCCAACGACACCTCACCCGTTCGGCTAGCATTTATAGTTTTAAAGATATTTTTCATTTTGTCTTAATTTTAATACGAACCGAGGTTACCTGTAGGGTGCAAAGCCGCCA
The DNA here is from genome assembly GCF_003590095.1 of Trichoplusia ni. NCBI lineage: Eukaryota > Metazoa > Arthropoda > Insecta > Lepidoptera > Noctuidae > Trichoplusia > Trichoplusia ni. The sequence continues at coordinate 34,298 of NW_020800241.1, forward strand.
TACAAACGAAAACACTTTGTGTAAAAATCTTGTATTCTTTTGCGGTTTTCGATCCTTACCGGTCCACCTTGGCTCCGTCCAACCCCTAGACGTGTTTTATACCGTCTAGGTGCGAAATAATTTAGTTTATAGTCCTTTTATTGTTATTTTTACCGTATTTTTAAGAAAATTTCACTATTTTTAATTGTTTTTTACTAATTAGTTAGTCTAATTAGTACTTCAAATTTGTCTACTTGTCGGGGCTGGTGTCCGGTACACGTTGTGCTACTGGATTTTATCGGTTTCGGCATTTAAGTCGTACTTCTGCTTCAATAACTGATATTTTTGAGCCCAAAAAACAGTTTTTTGAGGTTAACATAAAAAATTTACACTAACTCCATATTACATTTATACACCGTTGGATAGGTCTCGCCGAGCCGCTTCCAACGACACCTCACCCGTTCGGCTAGCATTTATAGTTTTAAAGATATTTTTCATTTTGTCTTAATTTTAATACGAACCGAGGTTACCTGTAGGGTGCAAAGCCGCCATACAAACGAAAACACTTTGTGTAAAAATCTTGTATTCTTTTGCGGTTTTCGATCCTTACCGGTCCACCTTGGCTCCGTCCAACCCCTAGACGTGTTTTATACCGTCTAGGTGCGAAATAATTTAGTTTATAGTCCTTTTATTGTTATTTTTACCGTATTTTTAAGAAAATTTCACTATTTTTAATTGTTTTTTACTAATTAGTTAGTCTAATTAGTACTTCAAATTTGTCTACTTGTCGGGGCTGGTGTCCGGTACACGTTGTGCTACTGGATTTTATCGGTTTCGGCATTTAAGTCGTACTTCTGCTTCAATAACTGATATTTTTGAGCCCAAAAAACAGTTTTTTGAGGTTAACATAAAAAATTTACACTAACTCCATATTACATTTATACACCGTTGGATAGGTCTCGCCGAGCCGCTTCCAACGACACCTCACCCGTTCGGCTAGCATTTATAGTTTTAAAGATATTTTTCATTTTGTCTTAATTTTAATACGAACCGAGGTTACCTGTAGGGTGCAAAGCCGCCATACAAACGAAAACACTTTGTGTAAAAATCTTGTATTCTTTGCGGTTTTCGATCCTTACCGGTCCACCTTGGCTCCGTCCAACCCCTAGACGTGTTTTATACCGTCTAGGTGCGAAATAATTTAGTTTATAGTCCTTTTATTGTTATTTTTACCGTATTTTTAAGAAAATTTCACTATTTTTAATTGTTTTTTACTAATTAGTTAGTCTAATTAGTACTTCAAATTTGTCTACTTGTCGGGGCTGGTGTCCGGTACACGTTGTGCTACTGGATTTTATCGGTTTCGGCATTTAAGTCGTACTTCTGCTTCAATAACTGATATTTTTGAGCCCAAAAAACAGTTTTTTGAGGTTAACATAAAAAATTTACACTAACTCCATATTACATTTATACACCGTTGGATAGGTCTCGCCGAGCCGCTTCCAACGACACCTCACCCGTTCGGCTAGCATTTATAGTTTTAAAGATATTTTTCATTTTGTCTTAATTTTAATACGAACCGAGGTTACCTGTAGGGTGCAAAGCCGCCATACAAACGAAAACACTTTGTGTAAAAATCTTGTATTCTTTGCGGTTTTCGATCCTTACCGGTCCACCTTGGCTCCGTCCAACCCCTAGACGTGTTTTATACCGTCTAGGTGCGAAATAATTTAGTTTATAGTCCTTTTATTGTTATTTTTACCGTATTTTTAAGAAAATTTCACTATTTTTAATTGTTTTTTACTAATTAGTTAGTCTAATTAGTACTTCAAATTTGTCTACTTGTCGGGGCTGGTGTCCGGTACACGTTGTGCTACTGGATTTTATCGGTTTCGGCATTTAAGTCGTACTTCTGCTTCAATAACTGATATTTTTGAGCCCAAAAAACAGTTTTTTGAGGTTAACATAAAAATTTACACTAACTCCATATTACATTTATACACCGTTGGATAGGTCTCGCCGAGCCGCTTCCAACGACACCTCACCCGTTCGGCTAGCATTTATAGTTTTAAAGATATTTTTCATTTTGTCTTAATTTTAATACGAACCGAGGTTACCTGTAGGGTGCAAAGCCGCCATACAAACGAAAACACTTTGTGTAAAAATCTTGTATTCTTTGCGGTTTTCGATCCTTACCTGTCCACCTTGGCTCCGTCCAACCCCTAGACGTGTTTTATACCGTCTAGGTGCGAAATAATTTAGTTTATAGTCCTTTTATTGTTATTTTTACCGTATTTTTAAGAAAATTTCACTATTTTTAATTGTTTTTTACTAATTAGTTAGTCTAATTAGTACTTCAAATTTGTCTACTTGTCGGGGCTGGTGTCCGGTACACGTTGTGCTACTGGATTTTATCGGTTTCGGCATTTAAGTCGTACTTCTGCTTCAATAACTGATATTTTTGAGCCCAAAAAACAGTTTTTTGAGGTTAACATAAAAAATTTACACTAACTCCATATTACATTTATACACCGTTGGATAGGTCTCGCCGAGCCGCTTCCAACGACACCTCACCCGTTCGGCTAGCATTTATAGTTTTAAAGATATTTTTCATTTTGTCTAATTTTAATACGAACCGAGGTTACCTGTAGGGTGCAAAGCCGCCATACAAACGAAAACACTTTGTGTAAAAATCTTGTATTCTTTGCGGTTTTCGATCCTTACCTGTCCACCTTGGCTCCGTCCAACCCCTAGACGTGTTTTATACCGTCTAGGTGCGAAATAATTTAGTTTATAGTCCTTTTATTGTTATTTTTACCGTATTTTTAAGAAAATTTCACTATTTTTAATTGTTTTTTACTAATTAGTTAGTCTAATTAGTACTTCAAATTTGTCTACTTGTCGGGGCTGGTGTCCGGTACACGTTGTGCTACTGGATTTTATCGGTTTCGGCATTTAAGTCGTACTTCTGCTTCAATAACTGATATTTTTGAGCCCAAAAAACAGTTTTTTGAGGTTAACATAAAAAATTTACACTAACTCCATATTACATTTATACACCGTTGGATAGGTCTCGCCGAGCCGCTTCCAACGACACCTCACCCGTTCGGCTAGCATTTATAGTTTTAAAGATATTTTTCATTTTGTCTTAATTTTAATACGAACCGAGGTTACCTGTAGGGTGCAAAGCCGCCATACAAACGAAAACACTTTGTGTAAAAATCTTGTATTCTTTGCGGTTTTCGATCCTTACCTGTCCACCTTGGCTCCGTCCAACCCCTAGACGTGTTTTATACCGTCTAGGTGCGAAATAATTTAGTTTATAGTCCTTTTATTGTTATTTTTACCGTATTTTTAAGAAAATTTCACTATTTTTAATTGTTTTTTACTAATTAGTTAGTCTAATTAGTATTCAAATTTGTCTACTTGTCGGGGCTGGTGTCCGGTACACGTTGTGCTACTGGATTTATCGGTTTCGGCATTTAAGTCGTACTTCTGCTTCAATAACTGATATTTTTGAGCCCAAAAAACAGTTTTTTGAGTAACATAAAAAATTTACACTAACTCCATATTACATTTATACACCGTTGGATAGGTCTCGCCGAGCCGCTTCCAACGACACCTCACCCGTTCGGCTAGCATTTATAGTTTTAAAGATATTTTTCATTTTGTCTTAATTTTAATACGAACCGAGGTTACCTGTAGGGTGCAAAGCCGCCATACAAACGAAAACACTTTGTGTAAAAATCTTGTATTCTTTGCGGTTTTCGATCCTTACCTGTCCACCTTGGCTCCGTCCAACCCCTAGACGTGTTTTATACCGTCTAGGTGCGAAATAATTTAGTTTATAGTCCTTTTATTGTTATTTTTACCGTATTTTTAAGAAAATTTCACTATTTTTAATTGTTTTTTACTAATTAGTTAGTCTAATTAGTACTTCAAATTTGTCTACTTGTCGGGGCTGGTGTCCGGTACACGTTGTGCTACTGGATTTTATCGGTTTCGGCATTTAAGTCGTACTTCTGCTTCAATAACTGATATTTTTGAGCCCAAAAAACAGTTTTTTGAGGTTAACATAAAAATTTACACTAACTCCATATTACATTTATACACCGTTGGATAGGTCTCGCCGAGCCGCTTCCAACGACACCTCACCCGTTCGGCTAGCATTTATAGTTTTAAAGATATTTTTCATTTTGTCTTAATTTTAATACGAACCGAGGTTACCTGTAGGGTGCAAAGCCGCCATACAAACGAAAACACTTTGTGTAAAAATCTTGTATTCTTTGCGGTTTTCGATCCTTACCTGTCCACCTTGGCTCCGTCCAACCCCTAGACGTGTTTTATACCGTCTAGGTGCGAAATAATTTAGTTTATAGTCCTTTTATTGTTATTTTTACGTATTTTTAAGAAAATTTCACTATTTTAATTGTTTTTTACTAATTAGTTAGTCTAATTAGTACTTCAAATTTGTCTACTTGTCGGGGCTGGTGTCCGGTACACGTTGTGCTACTGGATTCTATCGGTTTCGGCATTTAAGTCGTACTTCTGCTTCAATAACTGATATTTTTGAGCCCAAAAAACAGTTTTTTGAGGTAACATAAAAATTTACACTAACTCCATATTACATTTATACACCGTTGGATAGGTCTCGCCGAGCCGCTTCCAACGACACCTCACCCGTTCGGCTAGCATTTATAGTTTTAAAGATATTTTCATTTTGTCTTAATTTTAATACGAACCGAGGTTACCTGTAGGGTGCAAAGCCGCCATACAAACGAAAACACTTTGTGTAAAAATCTTGTATTCTTTTGCGGTTTTCGATCCTTACCTGTCCACCTTGGCTCCGTCCAACCCCTAGACGTGTTTTATACCGTCTAGGTGCGAAATAATTTAGTTTATAGTCCTTTTATTGTTATTTTTACCGTATTTTTAAGAAATTTCACTATTTTTAATTGTTTTTTTACTAATTAGTTAGTCTAATTAGTACTTCAAATTTGTCTACTTGTCGGGGCTGGTGTCCGGTACACGTTGTGCTACTGGATTCTATCGGTTTCGGCATTTAAGTCGTACTTCTGCTTCAATAACTGATATTTTTGAGCCCAAAAAACAGTTTTTTGAGTAACATAAAAATTTACACTAACTCCATATTACATTTATACACCGTTGGATAGGTCTCGCCGAGCCGCTTCCAACGACACCTCACCCGTTCGGCTAGCATTTATAGTTTTAAAGATATTTTTCATTTTGTCTTAATTTAATACGAACCGAGGTTACCTGTAGGGTGCGAAGCCGCCATACAAACGAAAACACTTTGTGTAAAAATCTTGTATTCCTTTGCGGTTTTCGATCCTTACCTGTCCACCTTGGCTCCGTCCAACCCCTAGACGTGTTTTATACCGTCTAGGTGCGAAATAATTTAGTTTATAGTCCTTTTATTGTTATTTTTACGTATTTTTAAGAAAATTTCACTATTTTTAATTGTTTTTTACTAATTAGTTAGTCTAATTAGTATTCAAATTTGTCTACTTGTCGGGGCTGGTGTCCGGTACACGTTGTGCTACTGGATTTATCGGTTTCGGCATTTAAGTCGTACTTCTGCTTCAATAACTGATATTTTTGAGCCCAAAAAACAGTTTTTTGAGGTAAACTTAAAAATTTACACTAACTCCATATTACATTTATACACCGTTGGATAGGTCTCGCCGAGCCGCTTCCAACGACACCTCACCCGTTCGGCTAGCATTTATAGTTTTAAAGATATTTTTCATTTTGTCTAATTTAATACGAACCGAGGTTACCTGTAGGGTGCGAAAGCCGCCATACAAACGAAAACACTTTGTGTAAAAATCTTGTATTCTTTGCGGTTTTCGATCCTTACCTGTCCACCTTGGCTCCGTCCAACCCCTAGACGTGTTTTATACCGTCTAGGTGCGAAATAATTTAGTTTATAGTCCTTTTATTGTTATTTTTACGTATTTTTAAGAAAATTTCACTATTTTTAATTGTTTTTTACTAATTAGTTAGTCTAATTAGTATTCAAATTTGTCTACTTGTCGGGGCTGGTGTCCGGTACACGTTGTGCTACTGGATTCTATCGGTTTCGGCATTTAAGTCGTACTTCTGCTTCAATAACTGATATTTTTGTGCCCAAAAAACAGTTTTTTGAGAAACTTAAAAAATTTACACTAACTCCATATTACATTTATACACCGTTGGATAGGTCTCGCCGAGCCGCTCCAACGACACCTCACCCGTTCGGCTAGCATTATAGTTTTAAAGATATTTTTCATTTTGTCTAATTTTAATACGAACCGAGGTTACCTGTAGGGTGCGAAGCCGCCATACAAACGAAAACACTTTGTGTAAAAAATCTTGTATTCTTTGCGGTTTTCGATCCTTACCTGTCCACCTTGGCTCCGTCCAACCCCTAGACGTGTTTTATACCGTCTAGGTGCGAAATAATTTAGTTTATAGTCCTTTTATTGTTATTTTTACGTATTTTTAAGAAAATTTCACTATTTTAATTGTTTTTTACTAATTAGTTAGTCTAATTAGTATTCAAATTTGTCTACTTGTCGGGGCTGGTGTCCGGTACACGTTGTGCTACTGGATTCTATCGGTTTCGGCATTTAAGTCGTACTTCTGCTTCAATAACTGATATTTTTGAGCCCAAAAAACAGTTTTTTGAGCAAACTTAAAAATTTACACTAACTCATATTACATTTATACACCGTTGGATAGGTCTCGCCGAGCCGCTTCCAACGACACCTCACCCGTTCGGCTAGCATTATAGTTTTAAAGATATTTTTCATTTTGTCTAATTTTAATACGAACCGAGGTTACCTGTAGGGTGCAAAGCCGCCATACAAACGAAAACACTTTGTGTAAAAATCTTGTATTCTTTGCGGTTTTCGATCCTACCTGTCCACCTTGGCTCCGTCCAACCCCTAGACGTGTTTTATACCGTCTAGGTGCGAAATAATTTAGTTTATAGTCCTTTTATTGTTATTTTTAGCGTATTTTTAAGAAAATTTCACTATTTTAATTGTTTTTTACTAATTAGTTAGTCTAATTAGTATTCAAATTTGTCTACTTGTCGGGGCTGGTGTCCGGTACACGTTGTGCTACTGGATTCTATCGGTTTCGGCATTTAAGTCGTACTTCTGCTTCAATAACTGATATTTTTGTGCCCAAAAAACAGTTTTTTGAGCAAAACTTAAAAATTTACACTAACTCCATATTACATTTATACACCGTTGGATAGGTCTCGCCGAGCCGCTTCCAACGACACCTCACCCGTTCGGCTAGCATTATAGTTTTAAGATATTTTTCATTTTGTCTAAATTTTAATACGAACCGAGGTTACCTGTAGGGTGCGAAAGCCGCCATACAAACGAAAACACTTTGTGTAAAAATCTTGTATTCCTTTGCGGTTTTCGATCCTTACCTGGTCACCTTGGCTCCGTCCAACCCCTAGACGTGTTTTATACCGTCTAGGTGCGAAATAATTTAGTTTATAGTCCTTTTATTGTTATTTTTAGCGTATTTTTAAGAAAATTTCACTATTTTTAATTGTTTTTTACTAATTAGTTAGTCTAATTAGTATTCAAATTTGTCTACTTGTCGGGGCTGGTGTCCGGTACACGTTGTGCTACTGGATTCTATCGGTTTCGGCATTTAAGTCGTACTTCTGCTTCAATAATGATATTTTTGTGCCCAAAAAACAGTTTTTTGAGCAAAACTTAAAAAATTTACACTAACTCCATATTACATTTATACACCGTTGGATAGGTCTCGCCGAGCCGCTTCCAACGACACCTCACCCGTTCGGCTAGCATTTATAGTTTTAAGATATTTTCATTTTGTCTTAATTTTAATACGAACCGAGGTTACCTGTAGGGTGCAAAGCCGCCATACAAACGAAACACTTTGTGTAAAAATCTTGTATTCTTTGCGGTTTTCGATCCTTACCTGTCCACCTTGGCTCCGTCCAACCCCTAGACGTGTTTATACCGTCTAGGTGCGAAATAATTTAGTTTATAGTCCTTTTATTGTTATTTTTAGCGTATTTTTAAGAAAATTTCACTATTTTAATTGTTTTTTACTAATTAGTTAGTCTAATTAGTATTCAAATTTGTCTACTTGTCGGGGCTGGTGTCCGGTACACGTTGTGCTACTGGATTTATCGGTTTCGGCATTTAAGTCGTACTTCTGCTTCAATAACTGATATTTTTGGCCCAAAAAACAGTTTTTTGAGCAAACTAAAAATTTACACTAACTCCATATTACATTTATACACCGTTGGATAGGTCTCGCCGAGCCGCTTCCAACGACACCTCACCCGTTCGGCTAGCATTTATAGTTTTAAAGATATTTTTCATTTTGTTTAATTTTAATACGAACCGAGGTTACCTGTAGGGTGCAAAGCCGCCATACAAACGAAAACACTTTGTGTAAAAATCTTGTATTCTTTGCGGTTTTCGATCCTTACCTGTCCACCTTGGCTCCGTCCAACCCCTAGACGTGTTTATACCGTCTAGGTGCGAAATAATTTAGTTTATAGTCCTTTTATTGTTATTTTTACGTATTTTTAAGAAATTTCACTATTTTAATTGTTTTTTCTAATTAGTTAGTCTAATTAGTATTCAAATTTGTCTACTTGTCGGGGCTGGTGTCCGGTACACGTTGTGCTACTGGATTCTATCGGTTTCGGCATTTAAGTCGTACTTCTGCTTCAATAACTGATATTTTTGAGCCCAAAAACAGTTTTTTGAGTAAACTTAAAAATTTACACTAACTCCATATTACATTTATACACCGTTGGATAGGTCTCGCCGAGCCGCTTCCAACGACACCTCACCCGTTCGGCTAGCATTTATAGTTTTAAAGATATTTTTCATTTTGTCTAAATTTAATACGAACCGAGGTTACCTGTAGGGTGCAAAGCCGCCATACAAACGAAACACTTTGTGTAAAAATCTTGTATTCTTTGCGGTTTTCGATCCTTACCTGTCCACCTTGGCTCCGTCCAACCCCTAGACGTGTTTTATACCGTCTAGGTGCGAAATAATTTAGTTTATAGTCCTTTTATTGTTATTTTTACCGTATTTTTAAGAAAATTTCACTATTTTAATTGTTTTTTACTAATTAGTTAGTCTATTAGCATTCAAATTTGCTACTTGTCGGGGCTGGTGTCCGGTACACGTTGTGCTACTGGATTTATCGGTTTCGGCATTTAATCGTACTTCTGCTTCAATAACTGATATTTTTGTGCCAAAAAACAGTTTTTTGAGGAAAACTTAAAAATTTACACTAACTCCATTTACATTTATACACCGTTGGATAGGTCTCGCCGAGCCGCTTCCAACGACACCTCACCCGTTCGGCTAGCATTTATAGTTTTAAGATATTTTCATTTTGTTAAATTTAATACGAACCGAGGTTACCTGTAGGGTGCGAAACCGCCATACAAACGAAAACACTTTGTGTAAAAATCTTGTATTCCTTTGCGGTTTTCGATCCTTACCTGTCCACCTTGGCTCCGTCCAACCCCTAGACGTGTTTTATACCGTCTAGGTGCGAAATAATTTAGTTTATAGTCTTTTATTGTATTTTTAGCGTATTTTTAAGAAAATTTCACTATTTTAATTGTTTTTTACTTAATTAGTAGTCTATTAGCATTCAAATTTGTCTACTTGTCGGGGCTGGTGTCCGGTACACGTTGTGCTACTGGATTCTATCGGTTTCGCATTTAAGTCGTACTTCTGCTTCAATAACTGATATTTTTGTGCCCAAAAACAGTTTTTTGAGCAAACTTAAAAATTTACACTAACACCTTTACATTTATACACCGTTGGATAGGTCTCGCCGAGCCGCTTCCAACGACACCTCACCCGTTCGGCTAGCATTTATAGTTTTAAGATATTTTCATTTTGTTTAATTTTAATACGAACCGAGGTTACCTGTAGGGTACGAAACCGCCATACAAACGAAATCACTTTGTGTAAAAATCTTGTATTCCTTTGCGGTTTTCGATCCTTACTGGTACCTTGGCTCCGTCCAACCCTAGACGTGTTCTATACCGTCTAGGTGCGAAATAATTTAGTTTATAGTCCTTTTATTGTAATTTTAGCGTATTTTAAGAAAATTTGACTATTTTAATTGTTTTTTCGTTAATTAGTAGTCTTATTAGCATTCCAAATTTGCTAACTTGTCGGGGCTGGTGTCCGGTACACGTTGTGCTACTGGATTCTATCGGTTTCGCATTTAATCGTACTTCTGCTTCAATAACTGATATTTTTGTGCCCAAAAACAGTTTTTGAGCAAAACTTAAAAAATTTACACTAACACCATTTACATTTATACACCGTTGGATAGGTCTCGCCGAGCCGCTTCCAACGACACCTCACCCGTTCGGCTAGCATTTATAGTTTTAAAGATATTTTTCATTTTGTTAATTTAATACGAACCGAGGTTACCTGTAGGGTGCAAACCGCCATACAAACGAAATCACTTTGTGAAAAATCTTGTATTCCTTTGCGGTTTTCGATCCTAACCTGGTACCTTGGCTCCGTCCAACCCCTAGACGTGTTCTATACCGTCTAGGTGCGAAATAATTTAGTTTATAGTCCTTTTATTGTATTTTAGCGTATTTTTAAGAAAATTTGACTATTTTTAATTGTTTTTTCGTTAATTAGTAAGTCTTATTAGCATTCAAATTTGCTACTTGTCGGGGCTGGTGTCCGGTACACGTTGTGCTACTGGATTTATCGGTTTCGCATTTAAGTCGTACTTCTGCTTCAATAACTGATATTTTTGTGCCCAAAAAACAGTTTTTTTGAGCAAAACTTAAAAATTTACACTAACACCATTTACATTTATACACCGTTGGATAGGTCTCGCCGAGCCGCTTCCAACGACACCTCACCCGTTCGGCTAGCATTATAGTTTTAAAGATATTTTTCATTTTGTTAAATTTAATACGAACCGAGGTTACCTGTAGGGTGCAAACCGCCATACAAACGAAAATCACTTTGTGTAAAAAATCTTGTATTCCTTTTGCGGTTTTCGATCCTAACCGGTCACCTTGGCTCCGTCCAACCCCTAGACGTTTTTATACCGTCTAGGTGCGAAATAATTTAGTTTATAGTCCTTTATTGTATTTTTACCGTATTTTTAAGAAAATTTCACTATTTTTAATTGTTTTTTACTAATTAGTTAGTCTATTAGTACTTCAAATTTGTCTACTTGTCGGGGCTGGTGTCCGGTACACGTTGTGCTACTGGATTTTATCGGTTTCGGCATTTAAGTCGTACTTCTGCTTCAATAACTGATATTTTTGAGCCCAAAAACAGTTTTTTGAGGTTAACATAAAAATTTACACTAACTCCATATTACATTTATACACCGTTGGATAGGTCTCGCCGAGCCGCTTCCAACGACACCTCACCCGTTCGGCTAGCATTTATAGTTTTAAAGATATTTTTCATTTTGTCTTAATTTTAATACGAACCGAGGTTACCTGTAGGGTGCAAAGCCGCCATACAAACGAAAACACTTTGTGTAAAAATCTTGTATTCTTTTGCGGTTTTCGATCCTTACCGGTCACCTTGGCTCCGTCCAACCCCTAGACGTGTTTTATACCGTCTAGGTGCGAAATAATTTAGTTTATAGTCCTTTTATTGTTATTTTACCGTATTTTTAAGAAAATTTCACTATTTTAATTGTTTTTTACTAATTAGTTAGTCTAATTAGTACTTCAAATTTGTCTACTTGTCGGGCTGGTGTCCGGTACACGTTGTGCTACTGGATTTTATCGGTTTCGGCATTTAAGTCGTACTTCTGCTTCAATAACTGATATTTTTGAGCCCAAAAAACAGTTTTTTGAGGTTAACATAAAAAATTTACACTAACTCCATATTACATTTATACACCGTTGGATAGGTCTCGCCGAGCCGCTTCCAACGACACCTCACCCGTTCGGCTAGCATTTATAGTTTTAAAGATATTTTTCATTTTGTCTTAATTTTAATACGAACCGAGGTTACCTGTAGGGTGCAAAGCCGCCATACAAACGAAAACACTTTGTGTAAAAATCTTGTATTCTTTTGCGGTTTTCGATCCTTACCGGTCCACCTTGGCTCCGTCCAACCCCTAGACGTGTTTTATACCGTCTAGGTGCGAAATAATTTAGTTTATAGTCCTTTTATTGTTATTTTTACCGTATTTTTAAGAAAATTTCACTATTTTAATTGTTTTTTACTAATTAGTTAGTCTAATTAGTACTTCAAATTTGTCTACTTGTCGGGGCTGGTGTCCGGTACACGTTGTGCTACTGGATTTTATCGGTTTCGGCATTTAAGTCGTACTTCTGCTTCAATAACTGATATTTTTGAGCCCAAAAAACAGTTTTTTGAGGTTAACATAAAAAATTTACACTAACTCCATATTACATTTATACACCGTTGGATAGGTCTCGCCGAGCCGCTTCCAACGACACCTCACCCGTTCGGCTAGCATTTATAGTTTTAAAGATATTTTTCATTTTGTCTTAATTTTAATACGAACCGAGGTTACCTGTAGGGTGCAAAGCCGCCATACAAACGAAAACACTTTGTGTAAAAATCTTGTATTCTTTTGCGGTTTTCGATCCTTACCGGTCCACCTTGGCTCCGTCCAACCCCTAGACGTGTTTTATACCGTCTAGGTGCGAAATAATTTAGTTTATAGTCCTTTTATTGTTATTTTTACCGTATTTTTAAGAAAATTTCACTATTTTTAATTGTTTTTTACTAATTAGTTAGTCTAATTAGTACTTCAAATTTGTCTACTTGTCGGGGCTGGTGTCCGGTACACGTTGTGCTACTGGATTTTATCGGTTTCGGCATTTAAGTCGTACTTCTGCTTCAATAACTGATATTTTTGAGCCCAAAAAACAGTTTTTTGAGGTTAACATAAAAAATTTACACTAACTCCATATTACATTTATACACCGTTGGATAGGTCTCGCCGAGCCGCTTCCAACGACACCTCACCCGTTCGGCTAGCATTTATAGTTTTAAAGATATTTTTCATTTTGTCTTAATTTTAATACGAACCGAGGTTACCTGTAGGGTGCAAAGCCGCCATACAAACGAAAACACTTTGTGTAAAAATCTTGTATTCTTTTGCGGTTTTCGATCCTTACCGGTCCACCTTGGCTCCGTCCAACCCCTAGACGTGTTTTATACCGTCTAGGTGCGAAATAATTTAGTTTATAGTCCTTTTATTGTTATTTTTACCGTATTTTTAAGAAAATTTCACTATTTTTAATTGTTTTTTACTAATTAGTTAGTCTAATTAGTACTTCAAATTTGTCTACTTGTCGGGGCTGGTGTCCGGTACACGTTGTGCTACTGGATTTTATCGGTTTCGGCATTTAAGTCGTACTTCTGCTTCAATAACTGATATTTTTGAGCCCAAAAAACAGTTTTTTTGAGGTTAACATAAAAAATTTACACTAACTCCATATTACATTTATACACCGTTGGATAGGTCTCGCCGAGCCGCTTCCAACGACACCTCACCCGTTCGGCTAGCATTTATAGTTTTAAAGATATTTTTCATTTTGTCTTAATTTTAATACGAACCGAGGTTACCTGTAGGGTGCAAAGCCGCCATACAAACGAAAACACTTTGTGTAAAAATCTTGTATTCTTTTGCGGTTTTCGATCCTTACCGGTCCACCTTGGCTCCGTCCAACCCCTAGACGTGTTTTATACCGTCTAGGTGCGAAATAATTTAGTTTATAGTCCTTTTATTGTTATTTTTACCGTATTTTTAAGAAAATTTCACTATTTTTAATTGTTTTTTACTAATTAGTTAGTCTAATTAGTACTTCAAATTTGTCTACTTGTCGGGGCTGGTGTCCGGTACACGTTGTGCTACTGGATTTTATCGGTTTCGGCATTTAAGTCGTACTTCTGCTTCAATAACTGATATTTTTGAGCCCAAAAAACAGTTTTTTGAGGTTAACATAAAAATTTACACTAACTCCATATTACATTTATACACCGTTGGATAGGTCTCGCCGAGCCGCTTCCAACGACACCTCACCCGTTCGGCTAGCATTTATAGTTTTAAAGATATTTTTCATTTTGTCTTAATTTTAATACGAACCGAGGTTACCTGTAGGGTGCAAAGCCGCCATACAAACGAAAACACTTTGTGTAAAAATCTTGTATTCTTTTGCGGTTTTCGATCCTTACCGGTCCACCTTGGCTCCGTCCAACCCCTAGACGTGTTTTATACCGTCTAGGTGCGAAAATAATTTAGTTTATAGTCCTTTTATTGTTATTTTTACCGTATTTTTAAGAAAATTTCACTATTTTTAATTGTTTTTTACTAATTAGTTAGTCTAATTAGTACTTCAAATTTGTCTACTTGTCGGGGCTGGTGTCCGGTACACGTTGTGCTACTGGATTTTATCGGTTTCGGCATTTAAGTCGTACTTCTGCTTCAATAACTGATATTTTTGAGCCCAAAAAACAGTTTTTTGAGGTTAACATAAAAAATTTACACTAACTCCATATTACATTTATACACCGTTGGATAGGTCTCGCCGAGCGCTTCCAACGACACCTCACCCGTTCGGCTAGCATTTATAGTTTTAAAGATATTTTTCATTTTGTCTTAATTTTAATACGAACCGAGGTTACCTGTAGGGTGCAAAGCCGCCATACAAACGAAAACACTTTGTGTAAAAATCTTGTATTCTTTGCGGTTTTCGATCCTTACCTGGTCCACCTTGGCTCCGTCCAACCCCTAGACGTGTTTTATACCGTCTAGGTGCGAAATAATTTAGTTTATAGTCCTTTTATTGTTATTTTACGTATTTTTAAGAAAATTTACTATTTTTAATTGTTTTTACTAATTAGTTAGTCTAATTAGTATTCAATTGTCTACTTGTCGGGGCTGTGTCCGGTACACGTTGTGCTACTGGATTTTATCGGTTTCGGCATTTAAGTCGTA